>NC_057797.1:652785526-652959009 GCF_018294505.1 Triticum aestivum
ACCCCGACCCCGACCCCTCCCAACCTCGGCTATCGTTGGGCCTGCACCCTCTGTAAGCCCCCCACCGCTCCTCCTCTCTCTGGTAGATAGGTTTTTTGGTTAATTTACTTAGGTTTTAGTTAGGGCAAATGGTTAATTAGGTAAATTTAGCTAGGTTTTTTCTTCAAGTTCTATATTTTTCTTCCTTTTATATGCAAATTTGAAGTGGACATGTGATATGTGGACATGTGATGTTTTGGACATGTCATATTTGGAATTTGGACATGTCATTTGGACATGATGATTATGTGCAGGGTAAATGATCCGAGTGGCCTATGTTACGCCGGAATGTTGATTCATTTCCGTTCCGGTGAATTTCAGGCACTCGATATGTCCATTTTTCTAGCAAAGGTCATGCCAAAATTTTCCGTGGATTTTGGCATGATTTGTGCTAGACAGTAGGCATATCGAGTGCTGCGAGTTGCTGGGAAACGACATTCCGGCAAACATAGATTTCGTTTTTATGTCATTTCTCATTTTTTCCATACTTTTAGAATTAAACGAGGAGACTTAATCATAGGAAACATGTCAAACGACGAAGAAACTAGGCCTTCTGACCAAGATGCAGACGAGATAGATTATGAGGGTGAACAAGAGTACCTCGACTATTTGACTGCTAAGAAAATGCAAAGTCAAGGTTTGCAGGTCGGGCTCGATGATGGTACTGACGCTGACATCGACACCGACGGCGCCGGCACTGATGGCGGTGCCGAGACGGATGGCGGCGCCGAGACGGGCGGGGAAGGTACCAGTGGGGAAAATACCGGCGGGGAAGGTACCAGTGCCGATGCCGCTACTGAAAGGAAGAAGCAAAAGAAGCAGAGGATACGAAAACCTAACAAACTAGGGATTGCATGACTGGTGATCACAAAGATGGCACCTGGCAAGTTTGAGCCATTAGAGCCGGAAGAACCTCGCAAGTGCTATGGGAACCAAGTAGGATGCATCCTACGGGAATGCGCGAGCATCAATGACGATGACTTAAGGAGTAAAGAACATTTGATGCACTTGCTCTTGACGAAGTTGCACAAGAGATTCAAGTTCCCCGACCAAGATGATAACATAGAACAACCGTGGGATGATACAAAGATGAAAAAGATTAACAATCACGCCATGGGCATGTTCAACAATGATTTGGCCTCCTGGAAAGGGAGGGTGAAACGAGCTATTGAGGCTGAGGAACCCCTCTCCAAGATTCTGGAGGAAAATCCGACACTTATAGAAGAGGAGTTCGAAAAGTTCAAGGACACTTGCGCTACCGAGGCAGCCAAGGCTAAGGCTGCAAAATTCAAGAGCCTTCAACAAAGGAACACGGGGAAGCATCGCCTTGGAAGTCGTGTCTACCTCGGTAAAAGGCTCATATGGGATCAGGAGGACGCGGAACATGAAGCCGCGGGTATGCCAGACCCCTTCGCGAAGTTCACCAACCCCTTGCAGCGTGACTTCATCAGGGCCCGCTACAAGTGGGACAAGGAAAAGATGGTTTTTTTACACGGACCAGATCACGAGGAAATTGATTAGACTACTGGTAATTATTCTTTTACCACCTTACATTTAGCTCCATATCTAGTCGACTACACATTCCTAAACGGTTCATGCCCCTTATATAAGAGAAGCAACACCAGCTTGCAGTCGAAAGCCCTACTTCTCCGATGAGGCCCAAGTGGGACACCCCTCTCAACCGGGCCTTGAACGAACTTAAGGGACTCCCTTTGGGCTAGCGGCCGCAATATGGTCGTGTGCACGGCGCTGGAGACGGCGCCACATGGAAGGTGTTTTACAATGAGGACCCGGAGGCCAAGAAGCAGAAAAAGAAGTTTAGTCAGGTGGACATCGTCGAGAAGGTGAAGCTTGCGGTCGAGAAAAAAGCACCTGAGGACGCGAAAAAAACAGCCTAGGAGAAAAATGAGTTGCTAAAATAGGCAGTCAATGCAGCTGTAACTGCCTGCAGAAATGATTTTGCTACTAACTTGGTTCCAGCTATCATCAATTGGACGAAGGAAAATCCAGACAAGATGGTACATGATTTCCCGTTGCCCAGTTTCATCGGGAGCAACTCCATGAACAACAACACCACTGCACCATCACTTGCTCATGCAACTGGGCCTCCTCTCGCAATCGCTCCCGCTCATAGCAGCCCGTCCTCAGTCTCTGGCGCGCTAGGTGGGCCTTCATCTTTGGCTGAGCTCGACGCCCTCACGGTAATTACATGTCGCACCAATATATATATATATATATAGAATATTCCATTTTGTTTCCTTTCGGATGTTTTACGCCATAGACATATGTGTTTGCAGGCCGAAGAAACCCCGTGCACCATACTCTACTTGATCAAAGGCCAGAAGGTGGACGTGGGAAAGGGGATGATAATGAACCCCTTGCAACCCACGTTCCACAACCAGCCGATCCCCGCTGGGCACTTTAGGGTTAACTTGTCCAGTGTGAAATCAGGGCACGAGGATTTGCCTCCTCCAGTACAGCATGTGGGAGAGGACGACGAGACCCCGCCGCAGATTGGAAGTTGCAAGGGTTGGGTGCTGCTATGGCCAAAGAATCTTATTCGTCTGGAGCCGGCCGAGAGCACACAAATAACCACACATCAACAAGCATGTGCGGAGACCACCACCCCGCCTATGCAATTACCTGCTCCTGTAGTGCCAGGTGAGAGCGGCGGACGACGTGATGAAGGGGGTGCAATAGTAATCGCTGATGTAATCGGTCCTGTAGAACAGAGAATGGATGATGAGAAGGAGGTCAACCCTATGGGTTTCCTCAATACAAACGCATATGACTGTGACATAGATATGATGAGTCAACCATATGACGAATCGGGCTATCAGCATGCTAATGAGGATATGGATGATCTGCCCGGGCAGGAAGGTGGTAGCAGGGATTGCAAAAAGTCTCTCTTAATGAAATCCTCACAGGACACGCTTGAAGATGCCGTCTCAACACAGACTCAACTAGCCGGGGGTCGTACAGTGCTTATCCTGGGAACACTGGGGCAGGGGTTAAGGAAGGGTCTGGAAGGTGTGCCCAAGAAAAAGGAGAGGAAGAGATCGGGGAAGATAGCTGCCCCCAAACAAGACAGAGCACATAGCAGCCATACGATGGATTCTGAAGAGCGTGTACCCGTGAAAGGTGCGGCCATGTTCCATCTCACGGGCGAGCCGATGCTACCGCCGAAACCGCTAGAGGCACTATCAGGGGATCTCAGGAGACTGCACGACCAGGTGTTGTCGACTGAGAAAAGCCTACTAGCCTCGAAGGATCCAGGATATCCGACATACGTGGCTCGTGTGCCTGAGGGGAAGTGCTACGTCGACACACGGCCCGCGGAGGTGTTCTTCCTGCGGTTTGACCATATCTTTGAGATGTTTCTTACAAGGCGGCTCGATTTTAGAATCATCCGCCTTTTTGCGCTACATATGAGCTCCGTCATGAAGAGAGAAGAAGTCTCGCAAATCTGTGTGGCGGATCTGTACTACATGCACGAGTCTTTCTTGAGTCTTGGCGACTTTGAGCGTGAAACTGCTAGGGACTACCTCCAAAACTTCATGGTGCAGAATAAGGACCAGGAAATTGTCCTCCTGCCTTATCACCCAAAGTAAGTCAATTCCGGACAACCCTTTCATACATTTCAATCATTCATTCTTGCTCATATGGAGAATAATTTGAGGTGTCTTTTCCCCGCAGCAACGGGCGCGCCGTCCTTATCGTTCTTCACCCGCGAGTCTCCCACGCCGTGTATTTCGACCCTTCCAGAGACTACGAGAAAAAGGACTACACCCACATAATGAATATTCTAGATGATGCTCTCCAAGGCTTCAACATTAGAGGTGGTCACATGCGGATCAGGAAACAAAGGAACAAGAAGATGGGATTCGCGCATAAAACTAACTTCTGTTGCATCCAGTTTGCATACGATGACCTGCGTACCTCTAGTTAATTAGTTTGCATACTGTATGTTGCATCTAGTTGCTAACCCTTTCTTTTTCGTGTTGCTCTAGTATATTTTGTTGCATATGATTGTACATCCTCTTGATGAAGATGCATCTCTGACAGGTACCTAGTTTCTTGATGGCGAGATGGCAGTGCTATGTCGTGTACAAAGGGAAGGTTCCGGGGGTGTACAACGAGTGGCCTGAGTGTCAGGCACAAGTGAATGCGGTCTCGGGCGCCATCCATAAAGGCTTCAAAAGCAGACAACAAGGAGAAGCTAGTTACTTGAGGTTCACACTAGCGCGAGAGAGGACTCGTAACCGCCGCTCATATACTGCATAGTTCCGCTTTCACTTATAGTGATAGCTCTTCTCGCGTATACCATTGTTTAGATGGATGAGGTTGTAGTTGCATGTATTCGAGACTTGCATGTATCGCTATTTTCGAGATGATGACGAGATACCACTTTGTGTTGGATGATGATTATGATGAGACTATTTGTATGTATATGCTATGATTACATTTGTGGTCTTACAGCCATTTGTATGTATATCATGATGACATTTGTATCTGCTAAAGATTCTTGTATCAAGCCTGTTCAAATACAAAACAAATATGCAGAAAAAAACAAAAACTACTAAAATTAGCGGTAGCGAGTGGAGAAAAGTTAGCAGCAGCGTCACGGTAGCAGTAGCGCGTCCAGGCAAAGCGCGCTAGAGCTATTAGCAGTAGCGATCTTGAACGAAGAACGCTGCTGCTACACTTGTATAGCAGTAGCGCGGGTATGCACACGCTGCTGCTACGGGTTAGCTGTAGCGCCCTATTAGTAGCGTCAGTCCCCGCGCTACTGATATACCTAGAACCCGCGCTGTTGCTAGGCTTTTCCCTAGTAGTGGTTGCTTACGTCTTCAGGTTCGAGCAAGTGATGGCCCCTACCTGGCGCGCCAAAGATGTCACGGGAAACCACGACCACCTATGGGACCAGGATGGTCCCTTGCTGGTTCGGCAGGGGGGGAGTCGCATTGCACAAAGAGCAGACTAACGCAAGGTAGCACGACAGGGATCACACAGGAAGTTTTACCCAAGTTCGGGCCGCCGTGAGGCGTAATACCCTACTCCTGCTTTGGTGGATTGTTTGGGGAAAGGTGGTGGTGGTGCGTTGTACCCTTGCCCGACAGGGTCACTTCGAGGCAGTGGCGACTATGCGCGTATGGGTGTGTGTGATCTAAGTTTCGAACCTCTCTAATCATTGCCATGGGCCTCCTTTTATAGTCCAAGGGGTCACCACAATGGCAAATTGGTCATTAGACACTGATATGATAGCAAATAGTGCTATCATACCTAACTCTGCAGGTTGACAGGATGCATTTAATGCGTCGCTTAGTGTCATGTCATTGGTTGCCCGGCAAGGCTTGCCGGGCTAATTTGCCAGCTCCACGCCTGCTCACTTGACACGTCTCTGGACGGGTGTCATTCATGGGTTCACTTGGTAGAAAGTGACCGCCATGTGGCGAATGGTTGCCACTTAATCATCTTGCGTCTTGACAGCGCACTGATCCACGACGTGGGTTGTGGTGGAGCAGTCGGTGGGTTGGTCTGGTCTCCGTGAGTCCCGGCAGACCCTTCTGGGACACCTTGGTCCTCTTCTTCTGGGGATGGCCTCGCCCCTTGTCGGGCTCGCCTACCCTGCAAGGGAGGCTTCTTCCTTAGTAATATTTGGTTCCTCTGCCTCAGTCTTGGCTCCTTCTGATCTGTTACCTAGTTCTACGAGTCTCTTGGTCTCTGGTTCTGGTGCTTTAATCTTGATCTTCTGCCTGTGGACAGTCAGGTCAACAGGCCATGGGTCCGTTGCACCGACAATATGCATACAATTATAATAAAATATAGGCTAAAAGGCTGAGCTGGTGGCCTTCCGACGACGGTCTTCTCGGACTCCATGATCAGCATAGCACCCTTGCGGCCGTTCACTCCAAGTGTCCCGACCAGCCTCCGCCTATGGAGCTGCTGGCGTTGGGAGGCTCTTGGGGCTGCTGGGCCTCTTCCAGAACATGCAATCGCGTGCATGATATCTCCGCAAAACCGCTCCATTTCCATGTCTCTAGCCTGGTAGCAAATTCCGTCCATCACCTGCATCCTCAAGATATCACGTTGGCGGTTCTATTTCGTTGGGGACGTCAACTCCCCCAAGGATGCGCTCGAGCCTGGCCACCACATCATCATGATCGAGGTTGACACGGCCGCCACAGGCAATGATGAAGCAACAGGCTTCCTGTGTCTTGACTGAATTGCAGAGGTCCTCTACCCATTCCTTGCGGGGCATCGGTCTCTCGATGAGCACTGGTTACGACGGCTCTTCGGGTGGGTCGTCGGTCATGCCGCCGAGAAGCTCTGGATATTTTGCACGGTGGATGGCAAACTGCTCATCACACCTCCTATGCAATATGTCAATTGTGACTGTCACCCCGATATCGCTGCCGATGGGCCATGGTGCCTGCACCGGTCGATGAAGCTCTTGCTCCCTGACCTGCTCCGGCTCGTTCTCCTCGCCAAAGATGTAACGCAGGTAGGCGTTGACGTGGAAGCTTTGGTCATTGCCTGGCATGCTTGGAATAACTAATAGTAGATGGGTGAGGACTAGATCTGCATAGAGTGTCGCGACGGTGCGTTGCCGCCTGGGTTATATTCAGCAAGCCATTAGCTAGTGGCGGGAAACCGATGAGGGAAGAGGCATGGATTTTACAATTCACCCATGTGAAGCACGGGAAGACTAAGTGGAGCACACACACAACCCGAATACCGTATCCGGTGCCACATGTTATTTATCACACAAGTGTTAACATAAGTAAACATATTTGTAACTTACTAATCATTGCACACGAGTACTCGCAGACACATCGTGTGCGATACTCCTAGCCATCACAAGCAACTAGTTTGCATTTTTCAAAGTTTTTTGTACACACAGAATCGCACACGAACTAACTGTATTAACCGCATGTGTTGTAATTTTTCATCGCAAATAGTTCATCCGAGTCGGTTGTTAGCCACGCATCACACACATCTTGTTAAGTTAAACCGTTTCTGTTGTGCTCCCTAATCGAAAATAGTTCGTCCAAGTGAACAGTATGTCGTATGTCACACACACCTTGATCTGCCTAACCGTTTCTATTGCACTCCCTAATAGCAAACAGTTCATCGGAGCGAACTGTATGTCATATATCGCACACACATTGATATGGCTGCCCGTTTCTATTGTTCTGCCTCATCGCAAACAATTCGAATGGATTAACCGTGTGCCCTGTGTCGGTGTCAAAACCGTCGGATCTCGGGTAGGGGGTCCCGAACTGTGCGTCAAGGCCGGATGGTAACAGGAGACAAGGGACACGATGTTTTTACCTAGGTTCGGGCCCTCTCGATGGAGGTAATACCCTACTCCTGCTTGATTAATATTGATGATATGGGTAGTACAAGAGTAGATCTACCACGAGATCAAGGAGGCTAAACCCTAGAAGCTAGCCTATGGTATGATTGTTGTGTATGGAGTTGATTGTCCTACGGACTACAACCCTCCGGTTTATATAGACACCAGATAGGGTTAGGGTTACACAGAGTCGGTTACAATGGTAGGAGATCTTGAATATCCGCATCGCCAAGCTTGCCTTCCACGCCAAGGAAAGTCCCATCCGGACACGGGACGAAGTCTTCAATCTTGTATCTTCATAGTCCAGGAGTCCGGCGAAGGTATAGTCCGGCTACCCGAACACCCCCTAATCTAGGACTCCCTCAGTAGCCCTTGAACCAGGCATCAATGACGACGAGTCCGGCGCGCAGATTGTCTTCGGCATTGCAAGGCGGGTTCCTCCTCCAAGTCCTTCATAGAAGATTGTAAACACCAAGAATAGTGTCCGGATCTGCAAAACAAGTTTCCACATATTGCCATAGAGAGAATAATATTAACACAAATAAAATCTGCTGATGTATTCCGCAGTGCGCCAGCACACTACGACCAAGTCCTTTACTCGAATCGTTTTTACTTTTCCACCTCAGCACGTTTTGCGAGGCGGTTTCCTTGGCACGTCTTGTCAAAGTAGAGATCGTGTGCCCTTTTTACGAGATTCTCATCAATACGGACGTGGGTAACCCAATTGTGCCCGTTAGCACGTTTCCTCGATTAAAGGCGAGTCCCAAACGGTTACGGGGAGGGCTCTTGGTATTCGACCTCTTATAAAGAGACCAAGGCCTTACTCCTTTTTTCAATCTCAAGCGAGTTCGCCCGTCGCCTCGAGTTCCAACACCCTAGGCTCCAGATTCCAGGCGCTTCGGACCTTCGACAATGTCCGGTTCTGACCTTCAAGGCCGATGTCCGGTCCTGACCGGCGAAATTTCGCATAGGCTGCCTGCTCAAGGGCAGGTCATTCCCAGTCCCAGCCCGGTGAGAGCGTGGTGTTCATGTCTCACTTCCTTTGGGGATTGGGCTTCCCAATGGATCCCTTTGTGAGGGGACTGTTGTTTTATTACGGGCTGGAATTCCATGATTTAGCTCCAGAGTCCATCCTCCATATCTCCTCATTTGTCGTCGCGTGTGAAGCGTTCCTCCGTGTTACCCCTCACTTCGGATTATGGCTCAAGACCTCCAAAGTGGAACCGAAGATGATGAAGGGACGGCACGTAGAGTGCGGAGGCGCTGTCATAAGTAAAAATGCCGATGCTCCATGGCCCGAGGGCTCTTTTCATTTGAATCCGGCATTAACTGCCGTGTTCTTCGGACTTTTTTCCTTAGTCCGGCGACGGTCCTTGTTGCGTCGCGGTTTTCTGTTTCCATCCCTAGTTTCGGATGTACTTTGGTCGCTGGGGCTGCACCTTGCCAACCAACTGTCCTCTCCTGCACAAAAGCGGGTCATGAGGCTTGTTAGTGCGGCCATTGTTCTTGGCTTTTCTTGGCTGAGGTGTCTGGGAGCCATTCGTCTCGGACGTTATGCCTGAAAGCTGCTAATGCTTCGGTGTCCGGACAGTCGACTATCTGATTCTTTTTAGTGAGGAATCTATTCCAGAACTGCCGAGTTGATTCTCCGGGCTGTTGAGTTATGTGACTAAGATCGTCTGCATCCGGAGGGCGGACATAGGTCCCTTGAAAATTTGCTCGAAAAGCATCCTCGAGCTCTTCCCAACTTCCAATTGTGTTTTCAGGAAGGCTTTTAAGCCAATGCCGGGCTGGCCCTTTAAGCTTAAGTGGTAAATATTTGATGGCGTGGAGATCATCTCCTCTGGCCATATGTATGTGGAGGATATAGTCCTCGATCTAGACTCCAGGGTCTGTTGTTCCATCATATGCCTCTATGTCGACGGGTTTGAATCCCTCTGGAAATTCATAGTCTAGAACCTCATCAGTGAAACATAGGGGGTGTGCGGCACCCCTGTATTTGGGTGTGCCGGATTCTGATGATGGCTTGATTGCATTGCTTACGAGAGCTTGCTTTCTTGGCCCGTAAATGGACCTAACTGGGCCATGATGCGAATCCTTAGGTGGGTCGCATGCCGTTTTAAGTGCGGCGCCGCTTGCCGCTTTATGGGGTCGTCTATCCGACCGTGTGGCTTTCTTATTTTTTGAATGCGAGGGCTCTAGGGCCTCTTCATCGAATTCATGCAGTAGCTTTCTTTTCGGATAGATTTTAGTGCGGCGACCGTTGCTGTATTTATCTGCGGTATTGATTTCTTTGCTCCATCTAATCTAGAGTGCGTCTTCCGCTGTTTTTAGCTTCCACTTCTGCTTTTTTAGGCTGCGTGCAGTTGCAACGAGCCTCTTGTGGAGATTCTTATGCTCCATGGGTTTATCCGGTGTAAGGTCGTCTGGAATGCCATTTTCACCGAGGGAGGGATGTTCGGTTTCTCTATCCGTGTTGCCCTGTTCGGACAGTTGCTCTGAGGCCTGCTCGTCGTCTACCGGCTCATCCTGCTCTATGGCTGGGTTTTTATCGAGGTGGGGTTTGGGTCGGCGTTTACGCCGACGCTTTGATTGCTTTCTGGGGGGTCGATCTCCCGTTCCATCCCCTTTTTCCTCGTTGTCACTTCCTTTAGGGGTATCCACCATGTACACATCGTGAGATGGGGTGGCTGTCCAGTGCTCTATGGGCGTTGGTTCATCGGTATCTCCTGCATCGTCGTCCATGCTGTCGATGTCTGTGGAGTCGAAGTTGAGCATGTCATTTAAATTATCGACAGTGGCTACAAAGTGGGTGGTGGGTGGGCTTTGAATTTCTTCATCGTCCGTATCCCATCCTTGCTGACCGTAATCCGGCCAGGGCTCTCCTGATAAAGAGAGAGACTTAAGAGAATTCAGGATGTCGCCAGAAGGCGAGTGCTGAAAAATGTCCGTGGCGGTGAACTCCATTATCGGCGCCCAATCGGATTCGATTGGCAGGGGCGCGGGGGGTTCGGAGTCCAGAGTGGATTCCGGATCCTCGGAATTATGAGTCACGCGGAGTGCGGGGCTGGCGTTCGGCTCGATCGCCTTTGAGATCGCAGCCCCCAAGGTGACGTCCAACCGCTCATTCTCGACCGACGCAATAGGCTCCGAGCTAAGGGTCGGAACCGGTGCGGGTGCGGCCTCCAGGACACTGTTCGGAGGCAGAGCTAGATCATGCCCCTCGAGATAGTGCGGCACGCTTGGCTGTGGCTGGAATCCGTCGAAGATCAAATCTCCATGGATGTTTGCCGTGTAGTTTAGGCTTCCAAACCTGACCTGATGGCCAGGGGCGTAGCTTTCGATCTGCTCCAGGTGGCCAAGCGAATTGGCCCGCAGAGCGAAGCCGCCGAAGACGAAGATTTGTCAGGGAAGAAAAGTCTCACCCTGGACCTCATTGTTGCTAATGATCAAAGGAGCCATCGGGCCTAAAGGCGAAGACACAGAGGAACTCTCAATGAAAGCACCAATGTCGGTGTCAAAACCGGCGGATCTCGGGTAGGGGGTCCCGAACTGTGCATCAAGGCCGGATGGTAACAGGAGACAAGGGACACGATGTTTTTACCTAGGTTCGGGCCCTCTCGATGGAGGTAATACCCTACTCCTACTTGATTAATATTGATGATATGGGTAGTACAAGAGTAGATCTACCACGAGATCAAGGAGGCTAAACCCTAGAAGCTAGCCTATGGTATGATTGTTGTGTATGGAGTTGATTGTCCTACGGACTACAACCCTCTGGTTTATATAGACACCGGATAGGGTTAGGGTTACACAGAGTCGGTTACAATGGTAGGAGATCTTGAATATCCGCATCGCCAAGCTTGCCTTCCACGCCAAGGAAAGTCCCATCCGGACACGGGACGAAGTCTTCAATCTTGTATCTTCATAGTCCAGGAGTACGGCGAAGGTATAGTCCGGCTACCCGAACACCCCCTATTCCAGGACTCCCTCACCCTGCATCACACATGCAACTAAAATCTGAACCGTGTTTGATGGCTCCGCCATCGCAAACGTTTTGCACCTTTTTGATGGGTTTTTTACATCCCCGTTTGCGATTAATGCATCGCACACAGTTTCATCAAAGGATCTCTGATCATAGTCGCGTTAGCAGCATCCTGCAGTAGTGGTGCATTCTGTTATTGTATACCATGTGAGAAATAAATCGAATTTGGCTGTACTAAATACATGAGAAACAAATACAATTGCTATATTTCCAAGTTGTTAAGCATGCTTGGTTTGGTACACTGTCTGATCTTCTATTAGGAGTATGTTATATTGTGCAATGTGGTGCTCAGTTAACGTTTGGTTCATTTGTTGTGGTGTTTACTTAATTGTTTGGTTCAATTCTGCAATGCGATGTTCAATTGTTGTGGGTGCATTCTATTATTGTATACCATGTGAGGAATAAATTGAATTTGGTTGTACTAAATATATGAGAAACAAATACAATTGCTATATTTCCAAGTTGTTAAGCATGCTTGGTTTGGTTAACTGTCTGATCTTCTATTAAGAGCATGTTATATTGTGCAATATGGTGCTCAATTAATGTTTGGTTCATTCGTTGTGGTGTTTAGTTAATTGCTTGGTTCAATTCTGCAATGTGATGTCCAATTGTTGTGGGTAGAATTTTGTATTGTTGTGCATGTGAGGAATAAATCGAATTTGGCTGCACTTAATACATGAGAAACATATACAAGTGCTATATTTCCTAGTTCTTAATCATGCTTGGTTGGATAAATGGGTTTTCCATGTGGCTTGAATTAATCTGATGAATCTGCAATGTGCTTATGTTTCATCAACATATTTTACACATAGCATGCGAACCCTTACTTAACCTGATGACTAACTACCTTATATGTGTTGCAGGGAAACAATGGGAAGCACTGAGGTTTACAATCGAGGTTTGCACATGCATGGTCCTTCGTCTAGTAGCACATTATTGTGCAAGTGCAGGAACCATTCTAATATTTAGGTTTTTAACAATTTGGTCTTGCACATGTAGGTCCTGCTGTAGAGGTTTTGACCCACTGTTTGATCCTTTTTGCATATGGGGAAATGAGTTGTCCATGAATATCAGTCAAGTCAAGAAACTCAGAAAGATTGTTAGGATAAAGAAATTAGCGACAAAAAACAACAAGATCTTTGTTTGCACAACGAAGAAGACATCAGTTAACTACAGGATGGTACTAACTATTATACCTTGCCTTTTTTATTCCTTTGCCCTATTTCCAATATAGAGAACATTTTTATGCACATCCTTGTTTTCAGACCTTTACAAAGCAGTTCACTGATGATTACCTCTCAAACCACCTGTATGGTCAGGAGGCAATGAAGGTATTTGTACAACACTCACGGTTCAATATTGAAGTATTCCTGAAGAGGACGAAGGATGGACATTCAATCATCCACAGGCACTGGCCTAAAGTTGCAAAGACCTTCAACACCAATGAAAGCTCAATATTCGCCTTCTGCTTCAGCAGTTTTCCAGATGAGATACATCTGTCTATGTACCGTCTATGATGCTAATTTCAAAAGGTTACAGATGTTGCATGCGAAATTTGGTGCTGGTGCAGTTGTGTAATGGGGTAGCTGAGTGATGAAGCTTTATGATGTTGTACTCTGATGTATTTCAATTATGAAAATGAAATATATTGTGTGCTTAATATGAAATGTCAATTAGATTAATTAATGGATTATTAATAAATGGATTATTAATAATAGGATAATTATCTTCCTAATTGGGTTTTTCTATTGCAAATGGTTATTGAGAAAACACCGTGGGCGATGACCTCAGGCAACGCACACAGTTTCTAGGAATAAACCATGTTGGATTAATGAACAAAATCACACAAAACATCCTCTTGAAAACTGTTTGTGATGGACAACCTTTGCCACACAGTTTCTTCTATGCACCATGTGTGATGCATTCAATAACGCGAATGATAAATTGTTAATACCACGTGCAACGGAAATGCTATCACAAACGATTTAACGGGGAAAATTGTGTGTGATGTACCTGCGAACAGAAACGTTTTCCTTGGAGCGACTGTGTTGGATGTATATACGAACGGAAACATTTAACGAGGACTGACTGTGTGGGATGTACTTATGACAGGAAATGATTTCGCATGTATAATTGTATTTTTTGAGCACTATTGTACGTATAATAGTATTTGATCGCTCCCCGGTCACACACGACGTCATTTTGGCAAGCATGTGTGCCAGGAGGGCATATCCCCGACGGTTTCTGGGTCGTGTGGGAAGGACCCCCCTATTGCCCACACTCACTAGGCGACGGTTCCAAATGCTGTCGCGGAAAGGGGTTGAAAACCATTTGTATAGCACCTCTTTCTACTAGTGAGGTGGCCTGACGTAGCTTTTTCAGGTCCAGAATTCCAGCTGCCGGTATTCTCCCTCTTTTGTGTGTACCTTGCATATTTTGAGAGAAAAGGCATTAGAAATACTCCAAAAAGCATTATCTTTCCCTAATAATAAAGCATGGATTGACTCCATGGGTTCACCATCACAATACGCTTCTTTCCGTAAGTTTACGCTTTCACTTTGAATTTAAAACATATACACGAGGTGGTACTAAAGTATAGTAAACATATACACGAGGAAAGAGTCAGTCTCGATCAAAATTTACATCTGTGTCGATCAAACAATCTGCTGGGCCCTCAAATCTCTCCACGTCTGGCCTTTCTTATGGGCCATGGATGGGCCTTTTATTTTGGACCGTGAGCCATGCTGGAAAAAATGTTAAAGTTGGAGATTGAACTCGTGACTTCAAGCCCAATTGAATAGGCAGTGACTACGACCAACTGAGCTATTGTTATTTGATGTTCAATAATACCACCTCGCTCATTTAGATATACTTATACTAGTTTATATAGGACATGCATGCTTCACGTAATATCAATAAGAAGCCTTACAGATAACAGTGAGAATTGTCGGTATAAAGGAAGGATGTATCCCCATATTTAACAAAATTGCGGGTTGTCTTTGGGGTATTAAAAAAGGAAGGATGAGGCTATTAAAAGGAAAGATTAGGGGCTCCCTTGTGATGAGGGGATCCGGCTTGCCTGCTCCCTCCCCATGCTCCCATCTGTGCTCCCACTTCATCCTATGGGTGTCTTTTTTCCTTTTTCCTTCCTAATCTAATCATCCCCCTGATGTTAACGGGGTGGGCCTGGACCTTATTTTGTTACAATCAAATCAAGCCACGTACGCAGGAGCACGGATGGGCACACACGCGGGGCTCAGGCAAGTCTCGTCCGTGATGAGGGGGGTATAAAGGAAGGAAGGCGCACACGTCCATCATCGTGCATGTGAATATACTTGCAGCCCAAAGATCCATGCTTCCTTTTAGTTCACCTCATCCTTTCCTTTTTAATAGGAACTAGACATCCCACAATTTTGTTCCAGGAATTTATTCTTTCTTTTTAGTTCGCCCAATCATTCCTTAGCCCAAAGACATCCACAATTCCATTTGACCATGAAGATCCTTCACATACCCGATATTCGACCGTGCTTTTTTCACGCCTTCAATGATTAGACCTCTTTTAGCCGAACACATACGACCACAATGACAATAAAAAACCATTCAGATAAACAAGAGCTTGACTCACGCTTCATGAATGATTAATTTTGCCTTTTATTCTATCTCAATCGTCTCAAGCCTACATCGCACTCAATATATGAATTTTTAATTACTCACACCAATATACTCATCCAGATGTCGTCAACCTCCTAGACTAGGTCCGACCATTATTCTTGTTCCCGCGCACTGCGATCCATGCCATCCACGGACGTGAACTAGAGGTTGGAAATTCTATCATCACCTCAACGCAGTCATTGAAATGTCGCTCCTATGTAATATTTTGTGTCACTTTGTTAGACTGGTCCGTAAGAATTTAGATCAGGGATCCTCAAGTTATTACAGTTTCCGAAGCTCACTCACACCATGAACAGAACATCAATAGTTGACATTACCCCACTACTCCTACAACCCCTTTCCTTCCAGAACTAGGAAATCCATGAACGCATTAATTGTTTTTGCAAAGACAGTATGGTTGAAAACACAAATATTTTTCATGTTGGGAATAATTGATGTGGATCACAAATTAAATAATAATTATTATATTAGTTTATGTTAAGAAAGGTATTTTCTCCCCTTGCAACGCACAAGCATTTTTGCTAGTTATACATAAAAACAATATAAATAACAGTAGCTAAACATGATGCAAAATGAACGTATCAACTCCCCCAAGATTAGACCTCGCTTGTCCTCAAGCGAAAACCGAAATCAAAAAACACACATGCTTAGAGACAGAGGTGTCGATGAAAACAAAATATGGACATAGAAGCATCATGTATATTATTATAACAGCAAAAAACTTTAGCATAGAACTTTTATCATAGACTTCTCATGAATAAGTAACAATTCATCACAACATCAAAGTATAAAGCATAAACTCTATTGGAAACCAGCGAACTATGTTCATAGTCAACTTTGCAACTATAGTTCATCACCTTTTCAGGAAGGGTCACGTATCGGAGCCTTGAGGCAAGTCCACATACTAAACCATCATATAGTCTTCTATGACTGCTAACACTCACCGCATACACATGAGCAAAAAGTTTCAACCGGACACATAGAAAGATAGGGGCTTATAGTTTCTCCTCCCAACATATTCACCTCAAGGGTAAAGTCAACAATAATAACTCATGCTACCCACATTCAACTGAATATATGTGCCTAGATCTTTCCTCACCACATGATGCTTGCCAAAATAGATAATAAAAAGGAGTAGAGAGAAATACTTCAACAATTGCATAAAAGTAAATACATAAAAGTAAAAGATAGGCCCTTCACGGAGGGAAGTAGAGGTTGCCATGAGCTTTTTGTTTGTATGCTCAATCTCTTAGTGCAAAAGAACGTCATGTTATATTGCCCCTTATGATATCAGCCTTTATTATGCAGTCTGTCGCTTTTATTCTTTGCCATCACAAGTTCATACAATGCTCAATTTTTTCTTACACTAAATGATCTAAGACTTTTAGAAGAAATTTTTATTGCCTTATTAGACCGATGACAACTTACTTGAAGGATCTTGCTCAATCCATGGATAGGTATGGTGGACTCTCAAAACAAGATTTGGGTTTAAGGGTTTGTGGATGCACAAGTAGTATCTCTACTTAGTGCAGAATTTTTGGCTAGCAAAGATAGGGGCAAGCACCACATGTTTAAGGATCTATGACAATATAAATTCTATGTGAATATGAATAAACATAAATCATTACGTTGTCTTCCTTGTCCAGCGTCAACAATTTTAGCATATAATATTTTGATGGGGGCTAACAATCATAAAAGATGTCCAGGATAGTGTATTTTCATGTGAATATTCTCTTCCTTTATTAATTCTTTCATGAATTGCACCATTGATAAATGCTATGTTTGTAAATCTCCAATAAAATTTTCTACTTATACTCTTCCTTATGTGATGTCATTACTTACCATAAGATTAGCATATGATCTGTTTCATTTAATTCCTTTCTTTTTATTGAAACATGAAAGTAAAGAAAGCAAAACTCAAACTAAACTTTATTATATATCTCACACACGATTACAAGGATAGATCACTAAGCAAGCTCTCAAAAAGAAAGGATCGAACTAAACTTTTATTCATCTAAAGCAAAAGATAACTATGGATCAAACTAAGATAAGTAAAGGCAGAAGATAGTGGAGGTGATACGATACCGGGGCACCTCCCCCAAGCTTGGCACAAGCCAAGGGGAGTGCCCATACCCGATACTCAAGTTTCTTTTAGTGATGAAGAAGGAGGTGGTGGTGATGAAGTAGAAATCTTATCCCCGGGTTTCCATGGCAGAGGCTCACCATCATAAGAGGAGGAGTGAGTCTCACGGGTCCTGCAACTGGCAGCCAAACTCATACATTTAAACCTTCCCTCGTATTCAAAGACTTGGTTTTGGAGATCGTAGATCTGGCTTTGGAGGAAGTTGATTTGCTCGTTGAAGGTGAAGACAATGTCCTTCATGGACTTGCCATCCGCCTTGAGATCAGGGGTGTAGTTGGCGATCATGAGGTGATTGGCATTGAGTCCACTAGTACAAAAAGGGTCATACGTGAAGCACATTAGTGTCGGTTTGAATTAGAGCCGGCACTAATGTATACATTAGTGCCGGTTCCAACGGCTAGCCGGGCCGCTCTCATTAGTACTGGTTCGTGGCGAACCTTTAGCACCGGTTCGTGCCACGAACCGGTACTAATGAGAGTGGTGGCAAGATGTTGTCAGACTAGGGCCCCTCCAGCCCCTTTAGTACCGGTTCTTGGCACAAACCGGTACTAAAGGTCGTCCTATATAAACCCTTCGTACACCCGAGCTCGCTCTGTTCTTCCCCTTTCCCCTCTCCTCTCTGTTCTTCCCCTCTTCCTCTCGAGCTCATCACACATTTTGCCCAAAATTTGTCAAGATTTGAAGGCCCCCATCCATTCAAATGATCACAAAGGTTAGCAACTTTGTCCTTTCATCTCTCATTGCTAGATTAGCTCTTGCAATGCTTTATATAGTGATTAATTTGTGAGTTTAGTAATTTGCGAGGAAATATATATATATATGTGCTAGTATTTGATTTATATGCAATTTGAGGTCAAAAATAACACTTAGTTTGCATATGTAGGTGTGGTTTACTTAGTGCCTTCTAAATCTCCGTCGTAACCACCATCGATCGCCCGCCCCGTCCCGTCGCCAGCACCACCTTGTGGTGAGCCTCTTGTTCATGAAATTTTATATAAAAATTGATGTTTGTGTGATTTGGATATATAGTTACTCGTATAATTATCTTACCCGTACGTTGTTTGTTATACATATAGTGCCATGGTTTTGATATCCGTCCCCGTCGGCCCTCGTCCTTGTTATGATTCGGATGTGGTATATATATTCTCTTTTAAAACTAGTTGCATTTCGTGTTTATGACAAATTATGCCCATCAAGTTGACATAGATATTTTTTCTAGGAGGTATGTGAACCGGAAATTCCAACTGACCCTATTGTCGAGAGGTTAAATTTAGTTGAAAGAGAAAACGAGTACTTGAAAGAAAAATTGAAAAGAATTGAGGGGGAGAAGATGGAATTGGAGTTGCATGTTGCCGATGTCGTCGATGATCACAAGATCAAGATGGAGAAAATGCGATTGAAGATTAGAAAGATTAGAAAATATGCCATCGCTAGTGAGGCTTGGTATCATTATGCTGTTGGATCAATTGTTACCTTAGTTGCAATCTTGATCGCATTAGTTGTTGCATTTAAATGCTTTAGCTAGAGAGTTATTTGTTTGTTGCATTTAAGTGTTGTATGAACTTTATGTATGAACTTGTATTAATTTGGTCTATTCGGTGTTGTGTAATGAAGATGAGCCAGCAATGGATGTATGATGATCGATGCTGTCCCCAGTTCGTTGAGGGCGTGCATACTTTTCTGCTTGCGGCTGAGGCAAACAAGCGGGCGGATGGTTTTATGCCTTGTCCATGTGCTGGCTGTAAGAATGGTCACAATTACTCTACGTCAAGAACCATTTACGTCCACCTATTTAAGTCCGGTTTCATGCCCCACTATAATGTTTGGACCAAGCACGGAGAAAGAGGGGTTATGATGGAAGACAATGAAGAAGAAGAGGACAACGACAACTATCCTGGCCATGGGTTCCCTGAATACGATGATACAACAATGGGGGATGAAGATGAGCCGGTAATGCGGGAAGAAGCTGAGCCGGCAATGCGGGAAGAAGCTGAAGAAGAGGCATCAGATGAGCCCATTGATGATCTAGGTCGGGCCATTGCTGATGCAAAGAGAAACTGCGCAAGTGATTTGAAGAAGAAGAAGTTGCAGCGCATGTTAGAGGATCACAAAAAATTGTTGTACCCGAATTGCGTAGGTGACAAGAAAAAGCTGGGCACCACACTAGAATTGCTGCAATGGAAGGCAGAGAATGCTGTATCTGACAAGGGATTTGGAAAGTTGCTGGTAATGATAAAGAATATGCTTCCAAAGGACAACGAATTGCCCGAGAGTACGTACGAAGCAAAGAAGGCTGTCTGCCCTCTAGGGTTAGAGGTGCAGAAGATACATGCATGCCCTAATGATTGCATCCTCTACCGCGGTGAGTACGAGGATTTGAATGCTTGCCCGGTATGCGGTGCATTGCGCTATAAGATCAGCCGCGATGACCCTGGTGATGTCGAGGGCGAGCGCCCCAGGAAGAAGATTCCTGCCAAGGTGATGCGGTATGCTCCTATAATACCACGGTTGAAATGTTTGTTCCTAAACAAAGAGCATGCCAAGGCGATGCGATGGCACAGAGAAGACCGTAAGAAAGACGGAAAGTTGAGAGTACCCGCTGACAGGTCGCAGTGGAGAAAAACCGAAAGAAAGTACGTGAAGGAGTTTGCAGATGACGCAAGGAGCGTATGGTTTGGTCTAAGCGCAGATGGCATTAATCCTTTTGGGGAGCAGAGCAGCAACCATAGCACCTGGCCTATGACTCTATGTTTGTATAACCTTCCTCCTTGGTTGTGCATGAAGCGGAAGTTCATTATGATGCCAGTGCTCATCCAAGGTCCTAAGCAACCCGGCAACGACATTGATGTGTACCTAAGGCCATTAGTTGAAGAACTCTTACAATTGTGGAATGGAACAGGTGTACGTGTGTGGGATGAGCACATGGGGGAAGAATTTGACCTAAAGGCGTTGCTGTTCGTGACCATCAATGATTGGCCTGCTCTCAGTAACCTTTTAGGACAGACAAACAAGGGATACCGCGCATGCACGCACTGTTTGGACAATACCGACAGTATATATTTGGCTAATTGTAAGAAGAATGTGTACCTGGGACATCGTCGATTTCTTCCGAGCAGGCATCCTGTAAGAAAGAAAGGCATGCATTTCAAAGGTGAGGCGGATCACCGGACGAAGCCTCGCCACCGTACTGGTGCTGATGTACATGATATGGTCAAGGATTTGAAGGTGGTCTTTGGAAAGGGTCCTGGTGGACAACCTGTTCCGAATGACGCTGACGGACGTGCACCCATGTGGAAGAAGAAATCTATATTTTGGGATCTGCCCTATTGGAAAGACCTAGAGGTCCGCTCCGCAATCGACGTGATGCACGTGATGAAGAATCTTTGTGTACCCTGCTTGGCTTCTTGGGCGTGTATGGGAAGACAAAAGATACACCTGAGGCACGGGAGGACCAGCAACGTATGCACGGAAAAGACGGCATACATCTGGGTCATGCAAGCTACACTCTTACCAAAGAAGAGAAGGAAATCTTCTTTGAATGCCTGCTCAGTATTAAGGTACCGTCTGGCTTCTCGTCGAATATAAAGGGAATAATAAACATGGCAGAGAAAAAGTTCCAAAACCTAAAGTCTCATGACTGCCACGTGATTATCATGCAACTGCTTCCGGTTGCATTGAGGGGGCTTCTACCGAAAAACGTTCGATTAGCCATTGTGAAGCTATGTGCATTTCTCAATGCAATCTCTCAGAAGGTAATCAACCCAGAAATCATACCAAGGTTAGAGAATGATTTGGTGCAATGTCTTGTCAGTTTCGAGTTGGTGTTCCCACCATCCTTCTTCAACATCATGACGCACGTCCTAGTTCACCTATGCGAAGAGATTAACGTTTTGGGTCCTGTATTTCTACACAATATGTTCCCCTTTGAGAGGTTCATGGGAGTCTTAAAGAAATATGTTCATAACTGTGCTAGGCCAGAAGGAAGCATCTCCAAGGGCCATCAAAATGAGGAGGTCATTGAGTTTTGTATTGACTTTATTCCTGACCTTAAGCCGATTGGTGTTCCTGAATCGCGGCATAAGGGAAGACTGGATGGAAAAGGCACGCTAGGAGGGGAACAAATAATATGTATGGACGGACATTCTCTCACTGAAGCACACTACACAGTTCTATAGAATCCTGCCTTGGTGGCTCCGTATATGGATGAACACAAGAATTTGCTACGCTCCAAACACCCAGAGCGGTCTGATGACTGGATTACACGTGAACAAACCAGGAGTTTCGCCAGCTGGTTGCAGACACGTACCATGCATGACACCTCTATTGAAGATGACCTGTACTTGCTGTCCCAGTTACCATCTTCGAATATAATGACTTTCAAAGGGTACAAGATAAATGGTAATACATTTTACACGATCGCCCAAGATAAGAAGAGCACCAACCAAAACAGTGGTGTCCGCTTTGATGCAGAAACCAAGATGGGAAAGGAAACATATTATGGTTATATACAGGACATATGGGAACTTGACTATCGACGTGGTTTGAAGGTCCCCTTTTTTCGGTGCAAATGGGTCAATATGACACGAGGTAGGGTAACGGAAGACCCGCAGTACGGAATGACAATGGTGGATCTCAACAATCTTGCGTATGCAGACGAACCATTCGTCCTAGCCAATGATGTGGCACAGGTTTTCTATGTGAAGGACATGTCTACCAAGCCAACAAAAAGAAAAGATAAGGAAGCGAATGCATCGTATGATGAGCCAAAGCGGCACATAGTTCTTTCTGGGAAGAGAAACATCGTGGGAGTGGATGACAAGACAGACAAGTCAGAATATTATGAAAAGTTTGATGAAATTGCTCCATTCACAGTGAATATTGACCCGAGCATCCCGTTAAATGATGAAGATTTTCCATGGTTACGGCGCAAAGGGACACACGCGAAGAAAAAGTTTCACACACAAAGATCTAGGATGTGATCGGCTTCACTATCATCACTTTCTTCTGTGTTTCACACCCAGAAGGGAATCTCTGTAATAGTTACGGTAGTTATGTGTTTTGGCATTTGAAACACGAAGAAATTTTATGTGCAAACAAATTCTTTCATGCCTTTACTGATTTTTAAAGTTAAGTTATTCACAAACTAGTGATTCACACTAATTTCAAATAATATAAAATTAAAACTATTCAAATTTGAAAACTACGGGCACTAATAGAAAGTTTGTAATTTTTTGTACCTAAAGCAAAAATATTCAAAAAGAAACTCTAAATACACAAAAAAACAACTCAAAAATAAATAAAGCAAAAAAATAAAAAATAAGCCCGCCTACTAGGCCAGAGCGGCCTGCATACGACTAGAAACCCAACCTGTTGTTGGGCCAGGATGCAGGCCCGCAAAGGCCCAGTAGGCCCACAGGGCAGCACAGAACATGTAGGCCCAGTAGGCCTGCTTTGGAGAGGAGCTCGAGAGAGCTACCACACGGGGGTTTATAAACAAGTGCGGTCGCCCCTCGGCTAGCGAGGTGGGACTAAACTTGCCGCACTGCACCAGCGCTAGCGCACCCCCTTTAGTACCGGGTCGTGGCACCAACCGGTACTAAAGGGGGGCCTTTACTACCAGTTGGAGCCACCAACCGGTACTAAAGGGGGTGCGGTTCCCGCTGCTTGGCCTGGCCAAAACAGGCCTTTAGTACCGGTTGGTGGCTCCAACCGGTACTAAAGGCCCCTCCTATATAAACAACACTTACGAAAATTTCAGTTTCTCATCTGGTTCTTCTCCTCTGCACCGTCGCCCGCCGCCCCCGTACGTCTCCATCCCTCGTCGCCGCCCCCGTCGCCGCCCCGTCCCCGTCGTCGCCGCCCCATCGTCCCCGTCCCCGTCGTCCCTGTCGTCACCGCCACCCCGTCCCGGCCCGTCCCGCGTCGTCCCCGTCCCCGTCGTCGCCGCCCCATACGTCCCCGTCGTCGTCGCCGCCCCGGCCCATACGTCCCCGTCCCCGTCATCGCTGCCCCGTCCCTGTCCCTGTCGTCGTCATCCCCATCGTCGCCGCACCCGTCGCCGTCCCCGTCGCCGCGCGCCCCCCGTCGCCGCCCCCATCGCCTCTCGCCTTGCCGGTGAGCGCGCGCACACACACATATATTTTTTGTTTTTAGTTATACAAATAGTTAGAAATTTTTCTGTTTTTTAGAAATTGTTAGAAATTTTTCTGTTTTTTAGAAATAGTTAGAAATGTTAGAATTGTTAGAATAGTTAGAAATGTTAGAATTGTTAGAATAGTTAGAAATGTTAGAATTGTTAGAAATTTTTCTGTTTTTTAGTTATAGAAATAGTTATAAAAAAGTTAGAATTGTTAGAAATTTTTCTGTTTTTTAGTTATAGAAATAGTTATAAAAAAGTTAGAAATTTTTCTTTTTTTTAGTTCTAGAAATATTAGAAATGTTATACAAATGTTAGTTATATATATAGAAATGTTATAATTTTTTTTCTTCTGTTTTTTAGTTATAGAAATATTAGAAATGTCATAGAAATGTTAGTTATATATAGCATTGTTAGAAATGTTATAGAAATGTTAGTTATATAGAAATGTTAGAAATTTTAGTTATCAAAATCCAATCATTAAAAAAATGTTACTTTTTGCGGGCATATAGCTAGTATTTGTTCTCGACGATGCCCGGCCCGATGCCCGGCCAATCATTAAAAAAATGTTTTATATTTCTAGTTAAATAAAAGCTATGGCGGACAATACCGGCAGAGAGGGAGAACAGACCCTGTTCGATATGATACGCCATCCTTGCGGGCCAGATGATGATCAGAATGAAGAAGATTATGACGGCTCCGAATTTCTAAACAACACCGGAGAGGGTGATATGATATTCGATCGCGACGACCGAATTGATGAAGTCATGAACTACGATTATGATGATGACGAAGAAAATGTTGATCTTGCAACAACAAAGACCGGCGAGGTATATATATTTATAAAAGCAGGCATCTGGTGATCATCACATGTTTTAAATGAGTTGAAGATATATTAACGAATCGATCTTTCTTCTTTCAGCCATCCGGATCGAGCAAATCTTCAGGCAACAGGACGAAACGAGGCCCGAACAAAAAGTTGAAGGAGGGCGTAAAGTACAATATCGAGGCCATCAAACCTAATGGCGAACCATTAGCACCTAAGAAGATTGCGGACAAGTTCGTTCGTCAGTGCGGAGTTCTTGTGAAGGACCAACTCCCGATCTCCCTTCAAGAATGGAGAGAGCCAGCAAAGCCACGTCCAAATGTTACTTTTGTCGACGACAGACAAAAAAGTCTGCTTTGGGATACTCTCATGGAACATTTCACCCTACCAGATCATTTCACAGATGCAGACATGGAGAAAGTCAAGGACGCCGCTCTTAGGAAGATGGCGGTTGCATTCAACAACCACAAGAATCGTGTATGGGACAAGTACATCAAGGATGGAAGGAAGACTCCAGTATTCGAATGAACACTAGAGAATCAAAGTGCTCATTGGGACGATTTCGTGAAATTCAAGGATTCAGAATTAGCTAAGGAACGGTCGAGAATAAACAAGAAGAATGCCGAAAAAAAGGATAAGTTCCATAAGCTAGGGCCAGGTGGCTACGCGGTGGCAATGCCTAAGTGGGATAAGTCTGAGAAAGAGATGGAGAATGCAGGTGTCACTCCGGTTACTAGGAGCTGGCCCCCCAGGTGCAGGACTTGGTTCTATGCGCATGGGGGGGAGTTGGACCCGAAGATAGGCAAAGTTTCGACGAAGGCATGTTTGAACGGAGCCGATGATGCGATACTTGTTGCAATATAAGAGGCTCGATCGGGGGTGTTCCAGCCCAACAGAGAGAACGACGAGCTTACGCGTGCCCTGAGAAATCCTGAACACCCGGGAAGAACACGAGGCAAGGGCGCTATTCCGTGGTATGAGGGGTTTTCGGACTGGAACGCCGACTACAGAACCCGTGCGAGAAAGAAGATTGCGGAGGAGAAGAAGAGGAAGATGGAGGAGGAGCAGAGGAAGCTGGACTATGAACGCCTTCAAGGCCTAGAATCAAAGCACACGGACTTGGCAGTCAAATTCCAGCGGCAGCAGGAGCAGATCGACTCACTTAGCCAGCAAAGGGGGTCTCAGCAGCTGCAGCAAATAGCGGATGGTCCAGCATTGGATAGCACCGCCCCATCCATGCCGAGAAGCAGCATGGGTTCCGCCCCGGGTGACACAATGCTGGATAGATACCCCGTGGATGACATCATGGAGAACACTAACTGTGAGCTACACTTCAAAATGAAGAACATATGCATGAAGGTGGCGGACGTCGTTGCTTATACAAATCCCCCCGAGGCAACCTTCCATTGCAACCTGATTCCAGCGGGCTATGCTCGTGTCTTGGTTGATGAGGTGGTGGACCCATATTCGGGGCTACAGCTTGACATTCCTGGAGGTGACGACGAGCACACATTGGGAGAGGCCATACATCGTGTCATCCTATGGAGAAAGGATTGCATCGTCTTTCGAAGGCCACCGACACCGCGTCACCCGACTCCTTGTCAAAGTCCACCACCGAGTCAGCAGACTCCCGCTCCTCCAACTCCACCAACGCGTGAGGCCACTCCTCCTCCTCCAAGTCTGGCAAAGTGTCAGGCCACTCCTCCTCGAAGTCCGACACAGTGTCGGATGTCCACTCCTCCTTCAAGTCCGGCACAACTTCAGGCCACTCCTCCTCCAAGTCCGGCACAACTTCAGGCCACTCCTCCTCGTCCAACTCAGCCACGTCAGCCATCTCCGCCGCCTCAGCAATCGCAGAAGAGACACCTCGCAGCTATGGTGCGTAGCGGTACGAGTCAAGGTAGTACAGGAAGTACAGGCGGAGGCAAGAGATATAAATATGGTCCAAGCATCACTCCTCTTCCTCAGAGGGCTTACGACAAGACCGAGGAGGAAAACAATGCCATAGTGCGGGCAAAATTGGATGCCCATTTTGCACCGAAACCGCCACCGCCGCCAAGGGAGAAAGTGGCCGAGGAAAAGATTGACCACTTCATTCGTATGGCTCAACCACCAGCTCCCAAGCCTGTTGACACAGACTATGAGCGCCACATCAGGAAGTTAAATCGAGCACGTCTACACAAGGAGGCGAGCTCGAGCAAACAACGTAAAGCTATCAAAAAATGCGGGAAAATCGTTGCCCAGCTGGGAGAACAGGCGGCGCAATCGATCCCCCCGCTTGTTGTGCCAACAACACGTGACAGTACGCGCGCCCAATATTATTGTGGGCAAACAGTTTACGTTCCCGAGGTGGGCGATGTGGTAATAACCCAGGAGCATATAATGCAGGCTGAAATTCTCAACATCACTGTTGGACAACTCCTCGAGATCGAGCCCATGCCTGTGCTTAGAGAGGAGGAAATAAAACGGAAATATGTCCGGGGCGAACCTTTGGTCAAGCCAGAAGAGGTCAAGAAGCTCCCAACGAGAATGTATGAATTGCATCAATGGTACATGGACATTACCAAGAGATCCAATCAAGAGTCCCTCATGGTGCAAGTCAAGAAGGATCATTACTACCATCAGAAAGCTCTGACCGTTGAGTATTCTGAACTGTTTCAGTTATATACAATCAAGACGTCAGTTGCTATTGTCTGTAAGTGATTTATTTCTGTAATTTAAGTCTCAAGCTAGCTGTAGTGATCCTTTTGATCAATCATTACCTGTAATTATCCTCACTATATTCTTTTCTGTGGTATTATGCAGGATGAAGATGTATGAAATGAGAAAAGGTGGACGCTATGGCATTGGGTTCATTGACCCAAACACCGCCAATGAATACACATGGAAAATAAATGAACATCATGAAAAGCAGGTAGAGGACAGCATGCTAGAGTTCTTGAAGCGCCTCAAATACAATGAAGATATACTACTTCCTTACAACTTCCAGTGAGTCACACTGTCTTGTACTACAAATTTGTCTGTTTTTGCCTACTAGCTAGCTACATGTTTTTGCTTACACATATGCCCGCTTAATTAAGACATGAAAACGTGTGTGCATGCAGATATCACTGGATCTTGTGTATCATTAAAGTTGACGCCGGAACAGTTGAAATACTGGACTCACTATTGAAAGCAAATACTGACTGTAACATCTTGTTTGGGATAGTCAACAGGTAATTTCAATCATTATTAACTATATATCTCGGCCTATTTAGTTCGTCATTTCATGATATGAACTATTTAATAACCCCTTTATTCATTTTCTTTGTCAGCGGGCAGGGCTTGGGCAAGGTTCATCAGCGTCACGGAAGGCGAATGGATCCAAAAGCTGCAATGGTTTCGACCCAAGGTAAGTAATTAAGTAGTACTAGCTAGCTAGCTAGCTGCCATCTCTTTAATTATCATGCTTGATTAATTATTATCTGATTAAATTCCATTCTCCTAAAGGCCCTGAAGCAGGCGTAGGAGACTGATCTGTGTGCATTCTGCGTTTGCGAGAACATTCGCATGATGGCGTCCGAAAGGAGCAGATCTCAAAGAAAGGAATGGGTACGCTTGTCAGAACACTATTCACAATTTTTACACCATTATCGATATCTAGTCACACAACTAATACACATGCATATTGATCTCCTTCTTAACAGTTCAGAGAGGTGCGGGACAAGCTCCTAGAAACGGAGCGCGTAGAAGCACTTCAGGAGGAAATAGCGGGATTTTTGCTCGACCAGATCATAAATCCGAAGGGAGAATACTATTACCCGCTACCGCCCCCACGAACCACTTCCAATTTTCATCGTGCTCCGAAGGCACCAATTAGGCTAATGCCACTGGCTCCGAAGGCAACATGCATATGTAGGAGAATTTGTATATAGCTATACATGTGTGTATGTGTGAATTAATATGGTGGTTTGTGAGACATTGATGATATATATATGATTGGTTCTACTAGAAATTCTATTTATATATATATACATATATATATATATATATATATATATATATGCATAACGCGTACAATGTGTAGTATCGTAAAATACCAGCAAACGAAAAAGAACTAAAATGGAAAACACAAAATTAAATGAAAAAGAAATCATAAAACCAAAACCCCCCCAAACCTTTTAGTACCGGTTGGTGTTACCAACCGGTACTAAAGGGCTCCCGGCCCCCGGAGCTGGCTCGTGACACGTGGTTGCCCTTTAGCACCGGTTCGTGCTGAACCGGTACTAAAGGGGGGGGCCTTTAGTGCCCACACTTTAGTGCCGGTTATGGAACCGGCACTAAAGGGCCTTACGAACCGGTGCTATTGCCCGATTCTGCACTAGTGGTCCATGTTCCACCATCCCCTTGCACCGGGAGACCTCCTGCCCCATAGCTTCAAGCCTGGCCTCCATGGTTCCCATCCCTTTGGGACCTTACACATCGCGGATGTGAAGCACCCCCTCGTGCATCTAGATAGCCTGAGGGTGCTTGAGGGAGTCTTGGATTAGGGGGTGTTCGGATAGCCGGACTATACCTTCAGCCGGACTCCTGGACTATGAAGATACAAGATTGAAGACTTCGTTCCGTGTCCGGATGGGACTTTCCTTGGCGTGGAAGGCAAGCTTGGCGATACGGATATGTAGATCTCTTACCATTGTAACCGACTCTGTGTAACCCTAGCCCTCTCCGGTGTCTATATAAACCGGAGGGTTTAGTCCGTAGGACATCGAACAACAATCATACCATAGGCTAGCTTCTAGGGTTTAGCCTCCTTGATCTCGTGGTAGATCCACTCCTGTACTACCCATATCCTCTATATTAATCAAGCAGGAGTAGGGTATTACCTCCATCGAGAGGGCCCGAACCTGGGTAAAAACATCGTGTCCCTTGTCTCCTGTTACCATCCGCCTAGACGCACAGTTCGGGACCCCCTACCCGAGATCTGCCTGTTTTGACACCGACATTGGTGCTTTCATTGAGAGTTCCTCTGTGTCGTCGCTTTTAGGCCCGATGGCTCCTCCGATCATCAACAGCGATGCAGTCCCGAGTGAGACTTTTCTCCCCGGACAGATCTTCGTCTTCGGCGGCTTCGTACTACGGGCCAATTCGCTTGGCCATCTGGAGCAGATCGAAAGCTACGCCCCTGGCCATCATGTCAGATTTGGAAGTTTAAACTACATGGCTGACATCCGCGGAGACTTGATCTTCGGCGGATTTGAGCCGCAGCCGCGCGCGCCGCACTGTCACGATGGGCATGATCTAGCTCTGTCGCCTAACAGTGCCCTAAAGGCCGCACCTGCGTCAGCTCCGAACCTTAATCCAGAGCCGACTGCGTCGATCGAGGATGGGTGGTTGGACACCGCCTCGTGGGCTGCAGTCTCTATGGTGATCGGGCCAAACACCAGCCCTGTCCTCAGCAAGGCTCGTGACTCCGAAGAGCCGGACTCCGAACTCTCCGCACCCCGGCCAATCAAATCCGAGTGGGCGTCGATTATGGAGTTCACCGCCGCGGACATCTTTCAGCACTCGCCCTTCGGCGATATTCTGAATTCACTAAAGTCTCTCTCTTTATCTGGAGAGCCCTTGCTGGATTATGGTCAGCGAGGTTGGGATACGGATGATGAAAAAATTCAAAGCCCACCCACCACCCACTTTGTAGCCACTATCGATGACTTAACTGACATGCTCGACTTCGACTCCGAAGACATCGATGGTATGGACGTCGATGCGGAAGACGATCAAGAACCAGCGCCTATAGGGCACTGGAAAGCCACCTCGTCATATAACATATACATGGTGGACACCCCAAAAGAAGGCGATGGCAACGGAACAGCGGAGGATGACCCCTCCAAGAAACAGCCTAAGCGCCGGCGTCAGCGGCGCCGCTCTAAATCCCGCCACAGCAAAAACGGTGATTCCGGCACAGGATATAATAACACTCCGGACAGTGCCGAAGAAAACCCCCTCCAGCAAAATTCAGCACAGGAGGATGGAGAAGCCAGCCCTCATGAGAGAGCGGCAGACAGAGAGGTCGAGGATGACAATTATACGCCTCCCTCCGAAGATGAGGCAAGCGTCGATGATGACGAATTTGTCGTGCCGGAGGATCCCGTCGAACAAGAGCGTTTCAAACGCAGGCTTATGGCCACGACGAGCAGCCTCAAGAAAAAACAGCAACAGCTTAGAGCTGATCAAGATTTGCTAGCTGACAGATGGACTAAAGTCCTTGCGGCCGAAGAGTATGAACTCGAACGCCCCTCCAAGAGCTACCCGAAGCGCAGGTTGCTACCCCAATTAGAGGAGGAAGCACCTAAACCTACATCACCAGCGCATGATTTGGCCGACCGGCCACCCCGTGGCCGTGACAGAGAGGCCTCTCGGCCCTCCGCTCAAGCCGCGCCCCAGCGCCGCTCAAAACATACTAAGGCACGGGAAAATGCGCCAGACCTACGAGACATATTGGAGGATAAGGCGAGGCAAACAAGGTCGATCTACGGATCATGCGGGCGCCCCACGGCACGTGACGGTGATCGTCACTTCGGATATAATAAATCCGGCCGGGCTGAACACAATAGACAAAGCTCGTTTGAGCTGCGCCGTGATATAGCCCAATACAGAGGCGCCGCACACCCATTATGCTTCACAGATGAAGTAATGGATCATCAAATCCCTGAGGGTTTCAAACCCGTAAACATTGAATCATACGATGGCACAACGGATCCTGCGGTATGGATCGAGGATTATCTCCTTCATATCCACATGGCCCGCGGCGATGATCTACACGCCATCAAATACCTCCCACTCAAACTTAAAGGACCAGGTAGGCATTGGCTTAACAGCTTGCCAGTAGAATCAATTGGTTGTTGGGAGGAACTGGAAGCCGCATTCCTCGACAATTTCCAGGGCACTTATGTGTGACCACCAGACGCCGACGACCTAAGCCATATAATTCAGCAGCTAGAGGAGTCGGCCAGACAATTCTGGACACGGTTCCTAACAAAGAAAAATCAAATAGTCGACTGTCCGGACGCAGAGGCCCTAGCAGCCTTCAAGCATAACATTCGCGACGAGTGGCTTGCCCGACACCTTGGACAGGAAAAGCCAAAATCTATGGCAGCACTCACGACGCTTATGACCCGCTTTTGCGCGGGAGAAGACAGCTGGCTGGCTCGTAGCAATAACTTGACCAAGAACCCTGGTAATTCGGATACCAAGAACAACAGTGGCAGGTCGCGTCGCAATAAGCAAAAGCGCCGCATTAACGGCGACAATTCTGAGGATACGATAGTTAATGCCGGATTCAGAGGCTATAAATCTGGTCAGCAGAAAAAGCCATTTAAAAGAAATAATCAGGGCCCGTCCAGTTTGGACCAAATACTCGACCGCTTGTGCCAGATACATGGCACCCTCGAAAAGCCAGCCGATCACACCAACAGGGATTGTTGGGTGTTCAAGCAGGCAGGCAAGTTAAATGCCGAACATAAAGACAAGGGGCCGCATAGCGATGACGAGGAGGAGCCCCGGCCACCGAACAACAGTGGATAGAAGGGTTTCCCCCCACAAGTGCGGACAGTGAACATGATATACGCAACCCACATCCCCAAGAGGGAGCGGAAGCACGCGTTAAGGGACGTATACGCGATGGAGCCAGTCGCCCCAAAGTTCAACCCATGGTCCTCCTGCCCGATCACTTTTGATCGAAGGGACCACCCCACTAGCATCCGTCACAGCGGATTCGCCGCATTGGTCCAATTATTGACGGATTTCACCTCACTAGAGTCCTTATGGACGGCGGCAGCAGCCTGAACCTGCTTTATCAGGATACAGTGCGGAAAATGAGCATAGATCCCTCAAGGATTAGGCCCACCAAAACGACCTTTAAAGGCGTCATACCAGGTTTGGAGGCCAACTGTACAGGCTCAGTTACACTTGAAGTGGTCTTCGGATCTCCGGATAATTTCCGAAGCGAGGAGTTAATCTTCAACACAGTCCCGTTCCGCAGTGGCTATCACGCACTGCTTGGGCGAACCGCATTTGCCAAGTTCAATGCGGTACCGCACTACGCATACCTCAAGCTCAAGATGCCAGTCCCTCGAGGCGTCATTACGGTCAATGGAAACACCGAACGCTCTCTCCGAACTGAGGAGCATACGGCGGCTCTCGCAGCAGAAGTGCAAAGCAGCCTTTCAAGGCAATTCTCCAGTACGGCTGTTAAATGTCCGGACACCTTCAAGCGCGCCCGGAGCAACCTACAGCAAGACCGTCTGGCACGTTCCGAACAAGCGTAGCAAAGCGGCCCCAACCCCAGCCCTCGCGTACATAACTACGCTCTGGAAATACCATGGGCACAGGGAGAGGGGCACTATCACGGCACGCCCGAAACACGGCTTAAACCGCACCAGGGGGCTGCCGATTTTTTAATTTTTCTCTTACTTTCAGGACTCCATTCTTCAGAAGGCCTGTCCGGCAGTATAATTGCCGCACAAACGATGCAAGAACCAGGGAAGCAGAAAAGTTATGCCGCATCATGGAACTCCCAGGTGGTCTCCATAACGAGCAATATACCTGTTTTGCATACCATTCCGCAGCTTGCCCCTGGATAGGACATGTTAAATAGTCCCGCCTTTTTCTTATTGCACTATTTGTATCGTTCTGCTGTGATCGCAGCCTTTTTTTCAATAAACAATGCTCAGATTTTGTCTATTATTGCATTAATCTCTTTTATATATGTTCATTATTGACATTTTGCACCCGTACACTCTGGTACGGCTAATACACCATGGGCTTAAGTACCCCTCAATATGGTGTGAGAAGTCCGAACACTTTCACAAGTGCGGCACCCCGAACTTATAGCATTATATGCATCGGCTCCGAATCATGTCTTGGGTCAATAGTTGGGTTTGCCCGGCTCCTATGTTTTGGTGCCTTACATTCCGTTATATCGGCTAAGGTAGCACTAGGAGAACTACTGCGATTGTGCCCCAGTTGAGCTGGGCTGAGCACCTTAGTAGAGAAAGCTAAAACTGACTGTCATGATGAAGCGAGAGACTGGTCGCTGTTCGAGAGGTTTTTCGAGTCCTTAAAGACTTAGGCCGCTTAGAGCGAGGAGTCGGCTTTGTCCGGCCAAGGCATGGATAGCGCCCCAAACTCGGTCTTCCGAATACTAGGGGCTTCACCGAAATTTAAAATTATAGAATTCTATGGCTAAGTGAGAGTGTTCAAGCATTATAGTCCGATTGCCTTGTTCGTTGTGCTAAGCGCCTCCCTCGAAGGACCCAAACATGGGAAAAAGAGCGCTCAGGTTTATCCCGAACACCCCAGCACTAGTGGCACGGGGGCAGAAGCCGACGACTCGCCATCTCTCAAATTTGATAAACAGCCGCATAGAAGGTAATATTTCAAATTCAAAAGCATTGCTTAAGCGCATATGAACAAGTTTTCAACGCACAGGACAAAACGATCGAATTTACTCAAAAATTACATCCCTGGAACATTCATCCGCCATAAAGCGGGCACCCTTCAGAACGCCCTCATAATATAGCTCGGGCTTGCGATGCTATTTGCCCGGCGGTGGCCCGTCCTTCACCAGCTTCTCAGCATCCAGCTTGCCCCAGTGCACCTTAGCACGGGCAAGGGCCCTACGGGCACCTTTGATGCAGACGGAGCGCTTGATGACTTCGAGCCTTGGACAGGCCTCCACCAGCCGCCGCACCAGCCCGAAGTAGCTCCCATGCAGAGCCTCTCCAGGCCATAGCCGAACTATGAGGCCCTTCATGGCCTATTCGACCACTTTGTGGAGCTCGACCAGTTGCTTCATCTGGTCGATCAAGGGCACAGGGTGTCCGGCCTCAGCATACTGCAACCAGAACACCTTCTCCGTCGAGCTGCCCTCTTCGGCTCGCTAAAATGCGGCAGCGTCGGTGTCGGTGGGAAACGACACCTATGGGATCACGAGAATCCCTTCCTGCGGTTGCGGGGCGCGGGGGTCGTGAGAAGAGCGGATCGAGCAGGCAGTACACGATTCCTTTATCCAGGTTCGGCCGCAAAGATGCGTAAAACCCTACTCCTGCTTTGGTGGATTATATGTTGGTGTTCTTGAGCTAGCTATGGGGCGTGAGGAGCTCCAAAAAGCCTATTCCTCCTCCTGGTCGCCAGGGGCCTCCTTTTATAGGGAAAGGGGCTGCCACAGTGGCACACAGGAGGTGGAAAGGGTAGAGTGTTGCGAGGTTATCCCTCATATTACAGGACAAGGCGCATTTAATGCGCCTTTCTTAGGTGTCCTTGCTTTATCGGGGGCGGAGGAGAGCCCTGTCTCGTCCATCACCGCTCTCTTCCGTGTCGACACGCGCCCTGGCCAACGGTGCCTGCGATGCCATGTAGGCGGGCAGGCAGCTGAGGTGGCGCAGCGGTGGGTCTCCACGAGGATCTGCATGCCGCCACGCAGGTGCCTACCCAGCTGGTGGGGTTGGCAGCTGCATGCGAACGGTGGTGGAGGCGTGACTGTCACGGGTCCAATGGTGGCCCCGCAGGTGTCCTTGGCAAGGGCCTTGCCGCGGCCCCGACAAGGGTCTTGCCGTGGCGCCTGTTGTCATCCTCGGCAAGGCTCTTGCCGGGGGCCTTGTGGTTCTCCTTGGCTGGGATCCCGCCAAGGTCCATCATCTTCTAAGTGTGTATTTGATCTTGAATGTCTTCACAAAGATCTGCGTACCACCACGGGGATGCCTCCCGAATCCTTGCCCCATGGGAGCAATGGACTCAAGGGTGACCCGCTCCGTAGGAGTGGGGCGCGCTGCCACGGCAAGGGTCTTACCGGGCTAGCTAAAGCTGTCCCCCGGGAAGGATCTTGCCGGGGGGTTGCTCTGTCCCCTTCGCTCTTTGTGGTCTTGGCGTTGTTCTATTCCTCTTTGGCTTCGGCCTCACCTTGGTTCTACCTCCCTTGCCGGGCTCGGTGCGGCGGCGCCCGTGGCTTAGACTGCCCGTGCACAGTCATAGGGGTACAAAAAGTGTACCCCTCTTTTTGTACACCGACAGGAGCCCCCGGGCCTGGGCCACACATAAGCGCTACGCGTTGTTGGGCCAGACCCAAGAACGGTGCGCGGGTAGGCAGGGCGGTTTCCACCGCGGTAAGTCTCTTTGCGCGATGAGCCTCCCATGCTTCCCGCACGTGGCGCGGCGTGGGGAGGCGGGCGTGACGTGGGCGACATGCGTGGGGTTGCTCCCCGCGGGCATGCATCACATCTGTCGGAGTAATTGGACACGGATACCCCAAAGACGGCAAGATGATATTTCAAGACATCAGGGCTGACAAAGCCCCTCAGTCCGACTGCCGGCTACCGACTACACCAACCTGCCGGCTGCCGACTGCGCCAACCAGCCGGCTGCCGACTGCAGCCCGACCCGACATCGACGAGACACCGACGAGACGGATGTACCCGAGCACTATTCACGCGTCATCTCAGCCATCATGTACAGTGTCACATGTCCCCTAGCACTATTTATGAAGTGACCCAGGGGACAAGCATGACACCCCACCATACCCCCTTGCTCCCATGCCACCACATAGCTTACATGCTAAGCTAGCCATGCCTATATAAGGCACACACCCATCCATCCATCCACACTCACTCACGCATGAGCTCACACACACCCATTCGGCCATAGGCCATGGACATAGCCGGCCACTAGAGCATGTCTCATGCAGGCATACACCAAGTCAGATACCCATGGTACTGATCTCAGATATAGCTTCAGGAGCACTTTGTACTAGATATATTAGATACACTCAGACATATAGCAGTAGGAGTATTATCTCTACGGAGAGCTCCGAAGCTGGGTAAACCACCGCGTGCTACTCGCATATCCGCTCCCGGGCCTATCAGCAACAGTCTTACCCACACACTAAGCCCTTGTGGCATCTGTCGACTCGCAAGCCCCCCGTGAGAAATACCACGACAGTTGGCGCCCACCGTGGGAGGGTACTTTGCTACCACGCTGCTGGTGGTTTCGCTGTCCGGGCGGGACCCCTTTTTCTTCATCGCCTCCGCCACGGCATCGCGCCATCTCTACGGTAGCGCTCGGGGGCTCGACATCGACCCGCCCCCGGAGCGGCCGTGAGGGGTGGCGCGTCCTCGCCGTCGGCCTCTTCGTCTTCACCACCGCGGCGTCGCGCCGTCTCTCCGATAGCGGTCGGGGGCTCGACATTGACATGCCCCCGGAATGGCCGTGAGGGGCGGCGTGACCTCGCCGTCGGCCTCGCCTTCTTCACCACCACCGTTGCGACGCCGGCTGCCTGTCCGCGCGCGCGCCGAGCGCGGGGCCTCATCTCGGTCGACCGTGGCCGTCCACGCGCCGCTCGCGCCTGCTTTCCTCCGTGCTGCGCCTTGCTCCGGCCTTCATATATCATCTACAAGCTAGCTAGATGCATCAGTCAACAATGGTCAAACCATTGGCCATGCACAAGCCTGAAAACCTCCGACATACATGATATACATCGCATGTATGCTACCCAGACAATGGCTTGGTCTGCACTCTGCAGCTAGCACGCTCAACAGACGCTCGTGCCGGCGGCCTCCACCGCGTTCGGCCTCCCTCGCTCGTCTCCGGGCTGCGGCTCCCCCGGCCACCCCGTACGCTGCTCCACGACCATGGCCGTGGCTACCTCAACAGTCAACGCCATGGCCCCAAGCGCCCTCCTCGCCATCTTCGCCCCATCTTGCTGCTGCTGCAGTCCATGGTGTGCCTCATCCAGGTTCGCCCCGACGCGGATTGGCTCCCCTGCTTCGACTACACCTGGCCCTCGCCCGTGGCCCCCCTCCAGCCGGCTCCCGCGTGCCCTGCCGGCTTCGCCCGCGCACCCCCGCCGGGTTCGCCGCGTCCGCCAGCCGACTTCCGTGCCCCCGCCTGCACCGTGTCCGGCCCTCCCGCCGGGTCGCTGCGCCTGGCTGGCCGACTCCGCGCGCCACCCGGCCCCGTGCCGGCTCGGGCTCGCCGCTGCATCCGGCCGTCTCGCCGGCTCCGCCCCGCCCGCTGGCTCCGCGCCCGGCCCTGCTCTGCTCCTCCACGCCTGCCGGGTCGCCGCGTCCGCCAGCCGACTCCCGCGCCCGGCCTCCCCGCTCCGGCCCGTCCGACCCCCCGGGACCTCCGCGCCGGCTCCGCCTTCTCGCCTAGCCGGCCCCGACGTCCGGTTCCTTCCCTCCGGGTCTTCCGCGCCGGCTCGCCTGCTCCGCCCTGGCGGGCTCCCCCAACCCGGCCGCCTCTGCTGCCGGCCTCGGCCGCTTGCCGTCTCCGCCCCGAGCCGGACGGCTGGCTCCGCCGCTTGCCGGCTCCGTCGCCTGCCGGCTTCACCCTCCACCCGGCCGGCCTGGCCGGCTCCCCCGCTCCCTAGCTGCACGCCTCCCGCATCGCCGTCCGCCTGCTGGCCCCTGGCCGCCTCCGTCTCGCGCGCACACCGAGCCCCTCCGTCGCGCCCGGCTCCGGCTACGTCGCGCCTGCCCGGCCTCCCCAGCGGCCGGCTTTGCCTCCATCTGGCCCCGAGCACCGTGCCGGCTTCGGCTCGGCCTACCCCGCGCCGTCCGTCCCCAAGGGCCGCGCCGGCTTCGCCTCCGCCCGTGCGCCTGCGGCCGCCGGCTCCCTCCCGCGTCGCCCGGCTCTGTCCGCGCGACCGGCTTCACCAGCGCCTGGCGGTCGGGTCGCCGCGCCCCTCCGCTCCGCCCTGACCGCAACCCAGCTCCGGGTGCTCGGCTCGCCGCCTCACCTCCGGGCGCCCGGGTGTGCCTCAGCCGGCTCCCGTTGTTCGCTGCCGCAACCTGTCGGTGTCGCTGGGCAGCCGAGAGAGAGAAAAATAAAAAGGACCGGGTGCTGAAAAAAGAAAGAAAGAAAGAGCAGCTTATACGTCCGCCTGCTATAAGAGAAGAAATGAGAAAACGTCCGTCTATCCGTCCGCCTGCTTCGCCACTCGGACGGCTAGACGCGACCCGGCCTGCTTGCCTGCTTCGACATCTTGCCGGCAAGAGCGCCGACACTGCTGCCTGTTCGCCTCGACGCCTGGCCGGTCGTGCCTAGGCCCGAATCTCGGGGGCTACAGCCAACGGGTGCGTTGACGCGCCCTCGCGAAGAAGAAGACAAAGTAGTTGCCGGAAGATCCGGCCCGACTGCTCAGCAGTCGGCCCGAATCTCGGGGGCTACACCCAGCGGGTGCGCTGACGCGCCCCCAGGAAGAAGAAGACAAAGTAGTTGCCAGAAGATCCGGCCCGACTACTCAGCAGTCGGCCTGAATCTCGGGGGCTACACCCAACGGGTGCGCTGACGCGCCCCCGTGAAGAAGACAAAGTAGTTGCCGGAAGATCCGGCCCAACTGCTCAGCAGTCGGCCCGAATCTCGGGGGCTACACACAGCGGGTGCGCTGACGCGCCCCCGCAAGAGAGAGAAGACAAGGTAGTTGCCGGAAGATCCGGCCCGACTGCTCAGCAGTCGGCCCGAATCTCGGGGGCTACACCCAGCGGGTGCGCTGGCGCGCCACCGCGAAGATTGCAGACAAGTGGAAAGTTCTGTCCGGCTGCCAGCAGCCGGCAGAAGAGGAAAAGAAGAAAAGGGGCGCTGCAAGACACCTTGCCGCCTGGCCGGTCGAGCCTAACCGGCCGGGACCCCTCCCCCCTTCGAGCACTCGGGGGCTCGAAGGCTGCACCTAGCGGGTGCACCGACGCACTCCGCGAGCGTCGAGCTGCGCCGGCTGTCTTCGACGACTGCGACTACACAAAAATCAATGTGAGCTCTTCACCCGCATACTTTTGCACTGCGCAAGCATGGATAACCACGAGCGATGCTCGGGGGCTGTCTCCGCATTTTATTACAGTAGCATCACTGTTCGCCCCGGCGCCAGCCAGAGTTGGCCCGGTGGCTGGCCGCTTGGCCTGAGACGTTAGTTCCCGCAGACGGCTTAGTACCGTGCGCGGTACCAAAGGCCCACTCTTAGTCACAGACCGCAGAGCGGCTGTCCGACTAGCAAGAGTGAATGCTGGAGGCCACCCACGTGAAAAACGTCCAGGAAGAAAAACGGTTCGGGCGACCCGGTCGTTTCTTTTATGAGTATCTACTCGGTTGAATCTGCTCCCAGACTCTGAGTACTGTACACTGCACTTCGCTGCCCACTCTCAGCCACAGACCACAGAGCGGCTGTCCGGTAAGCAAGAGCACAAGCCAAAGAGTGGAGGGAACACGAAAAAGATTGAAGGAAGCTCAGACGAAACCGAGTCGGCACCCTCCGCATAAAACTTGCAATACTAAAAAAGGATATGATATATTTGCGTGGACTAACTTTGTCCTTTTTTATGATCATTTCCATGAACATTTGCCAAAAAACCTCCGCCCAACTTTGCCAAGTTGCCCGGAGGCTTGGGGGCTACTGTCGGAGTAATTGGACACGGATACCCCGAAGACGGCAAGATGATATTTCAAGACATCGGGGCTGGCAAAGCCCCTCAGTCCGACTGCCGGCTACCGACTACACCAACCTGCCGGCTGCCGACTGCGCCAACCAGCCGGCTGCCGACTGCAGCCCGACCCGACATCGACGAGACACCGACGAGACGGATGTACCCGAGCACTATTCACGCGTCATCTCAGCCATCATGTATAGTGTCACTTGTCCCCTGGCACTATTTATGAAGTGACCCAGGGGACAAGCATGACACCCCACCATACCCCCTTGCTCCCATGCCACCACATAGCTTACATGCTAAGCTAGCCATGCCTATATAAGGCACACACCCATCCATCCATCCACACTCACTCACGCATGAGCTCACACACACCCATTCGGCCATAGGTCATGGACATAGCCGGCCACTAGAGCATGTCTCATGCAGGCATACACCAAGTCAGATACCCATGGTACTGATCTCAGATACAGCTCCAGGAGCACTTTGTACTAGATATATTAGATACACTCAGACATATAGCAGTAGGAGTATTATCTCTACGGAGAGCTCCGAGCTGGGTAAACCATCGCGTGCTATTCGCATACCCGCTCCCGGGCCTATGAGCAGCAGTCTTACCCACACACTAAGCCCTTGTGGCATCTATCGACTCGCAAGCCCCCCGTGAGAAATACCACGACAACATCACAGTTAATGTGAAAGGAGGCGGCCCGTGTTCTCCCCCATAAGAAGGAATAACCGCGGGCGCGCTGCTCACTTTCCCTCTTCCTCCGTGCCTTTTCAAATCTCAGAGCCGCCGCTCCTTTCCTTCCTTCTCTTGCAAGCTTTTCACCGTCGCCTGTCGTCGCCGCCTCGTCCCCGCCCTCCTCCCCTTCCTTAACCCTCTAAGCTCCTTGGTCGCCATGGCGCCCAAATTTTCCAAGGGCAAGGGGGTGGCTAAGGGCCTCGTGACCGTGGAGCCGCCGGAGAGCACGCTGTTGGGGGACAAGACGAAGTCCGCCTTCTTCTACCCCTCGTCGGTCGACGTCCACGAGCTCCGGGCTTCTTTCAAGCCCTTGTGGGGAGTGAAGACGGGGGGAGAGAACTCGGGGCACTCGGCGATGCGCGTCATTCCTGCCGCCTGCGCTGACCCCGCTCCAAATCGGTACCCCTTCTTTGTCGACTACTTTTCTTGTGGGTTATGCCCCCCTTTCTCTGAGTTCTTCTGCGATATCATGCACACCTTTGGCTTCCGCCTTCTGGATTTTACTCCAAATGCGGTGGCGTGCATGTCTTGCTTCACGCATCTTTGCGAGGGCTTCGTCGGAGTGCGGCCCAACACAGCGCTCTTCCGCCATTATTTTTACCCTCGAATCCAAACTAGAGGCACCATTGTTGGTTGTGTCACCTGGATCCCAAGGTCCAAGGGGGCATACCCGGATGGCGCCATGAAGGAGAGGTGGGACGAATGCCGTGACCGGTGGTGCTGGATTGAAGACGAAGACCCACCGGAATTTTGCAAGGTTCGCCTGACGCTGCCCGTCCGTGGCAACGATTGGGGCGAGGTTGATGCCACCGATGGGAGGCTCACCATCGCCACCACCAGAATCCTCCGGCTGACCCGGGCGGGGCTCACCCTGGAAATGATCGGGGCGGATTTCATCCGCCGTCGGATTGCTCCGTTGCACAACAAGGGGAGGCCAGCTTGGCTTTTCACGAACCCGGCCGATATCATGCGGCTCCGTCCTGGCCTCGATCACAACTTCACAGTGATGGGGCACGCCCACTTCTGTCAGCGGCTCTTCCAGCTGGACGTGGATAGTGACGGCGAGGTCGAGCTGACCGGCAAGGCCGCGAGGGTCGCCGTAAAGACTGGCAAGGCCGTCAAGAGGCCGCTCTTCAAGTTGCCCGCGGGAGTCGTCCCGCTGTGTAACAATTCTCGCTGGTCCGAGATCATTGCCATGATGCCGGACTGCAACGCGCACGGTCCCGTCCCGAGCTAGAGGGAGCCGACGGCCGCAAACGTGCGGCAGTTCTTTGACACCTTGGCCGAGGTGTATGTCAACGCCGACGCCGAGCGGCGGCTCATCATGGACACCACCCAGGTGGAGGTGGACTACATCGCCACCAGGGTGAAGGAGGCACAGCTCGTCCTAGAGGCCGGCAGCACCGGGGGCGTGGAGGACGAGGGCGCCGCGACCGCGGAGGAGGAGCAATTCTCCCTGTGGGTGGCGGCCACCACGGGTGCCAGTGGCGCCGACACCGGGGCCCCACTCGTTGAGGACGTGGTCGACGAATCGTCATCCTCGGAGGAGGATGCGGTGGCGGGCTTGACGCCGACCAGGAGAAGAGGGCGAGTCCTGCGGCGGGCTTGCTCTGGTGAGCCAGTCCAGCCTAGCAGGGGCCCGCGGCCTCAATTGACCCTGGAAGGGTCCGGGCGCCACACGAGGGCCTCGGCGATGAAGAAGCTGATGACGACCGCCGGGAAGAAGAAGGCGGAAGCCTCTTCCCCTTCTGGGCGCATACAGACCCCGCCGCCTTCCCCGCCCCCTCCGGCGGGCGTCGACTCGGATGATGACGTGGCGCTCCCCTATGACTTCGGGCCCCTCAGCCCAGAGAGGAAAAGGAAGCCGGCGGAGGAGGAGGAGACGGATGATGAGTAAGCACTCTGTTCCCTATTGTCATTTCCATTTCCCTGAATGGGGCCGCTTGTCCTGATCCACTTTGCTTTTGCAGGGACGGAGAGACGCTGGCCCACAGGGCGAAGAGGGCGAGGAGCTTGGCGAGCGGCCAGCCCCCGGCCGGGGCTTCAACAACACCATTGGTGGTGTTGAGCAGCCCGGACAGCAGCCCCCGGTGTAGCCCCCAGCGTAAGTTCATCACCCCCTTCTTACTCGACTTGGGGTAAGCGCCCGATGCCACGATGCTGACCTTGCCGGGTTTGTAGGAGGGGAGCGGCAGCAGGAGGAGCCGCAGAGGGCTACCCCCAACACGCCACTCCCATCGACTACGCCGCCTCGGGGGGCGTCCCCGGCAAGGGCACCAGGCACGGGGCCCACACCCATGGAGGAAGAGGGGAACTTGGGCACTGGTGGCTCTACCTCGACGCCAAAGACCGGCGGAGAGGGTACCTCTGCTTCACGGCCCGGCACTGGTGAGTCGCCTGCCCTTCGTCTTTTATTCGCCTTTCTTGTGCTTTTCTTGGCTTCATTGCTCCTATCGCCACCCAGGCTCTCCCCCAATGGACACGGAGGACGTGGACTCCGTTGTCAGGGATATTGCTGAAGAGGCCGCGGCTGAGGCCGACAAGGTGGCCGCCAAGAGCGTCGACGAAGCCGCTGCTGGCGAGGCCGCCAAGGACGCCGCCGAGGGCGCCCGGCGGCGGTCCTGCCGGGGGGACTGGCAAGGCCCCTGCCGAGGAAGAGGTGATGGATGACCAGCCTTCCTCCTCCTCAGCCTCGGGCCCCGGCAGGTACCTGAAGGTGGGTAACGATCTCTTCGTCCACCTCCTAGGGGCGCCAAGTCGAGCGCCCGCCGAAGGGGAAGTTTTTGATGACGAAGTGCTTGCCGCCACTGGGTTCGAGATCGTCGACGCGCCGGGCGCCGGCGGTGACAGTTCTCCAGAGGAGCAGCTCTTCCGCGCCATGGGGGCCAACTTCCCGAAGCTCCAAGCGCTCTACCGCGGCCGCTTGGACAAAGTCGAGTCCAGGGCGGCAGTGGTGGACAACGCGGAGGCGGACTTCAAGGCACGCGTCGCTGAAGCGCAGGCTTGGTTCCACCAGTCTCGCGAGGAGCAAAGGGCCTTCTAGGAGAAGTTGGCCCAGCGCGAGGTGGAACTCGCCTTGAAGATGGCCGACATCGAGAAGGCCCAGGAGAAGGCGGCGAACTTAGCCGCCGCGTCCGAAGCCATCCGGAACCAGCATCAGGCCACCTTGAACTCCCAGGAGGAGGACCTCTCCGCGCGCGAGGCGAAGCTTACCGCTACGCTCCGCGGCAAAGCACTACAAGAAATATGTCAACTTGTGACCTTCTGTCAGTGACCCTGGAAGAATTGGTCATAGATCTATGACCATTTCAGACCAATTGGTCAAAAGCTGTTCGGGGGGCTCCAAACCCTAAACCATTGCGACCATTTTGGTCAGAAAGGTCATAATTTCCTTACACGAAATGGTCATAAAGCAAACAGCGCTAGTCCGCTGCCTTATTTCTAGTTGTTAACGACCAATATAGATGGCCATAGCCTTGTAAATTGTGGTGGGTTGCTATGACTAGGCGCCACCTCATCAGTTTTGCCTATGTGTCATGTCCATGTGGTAATTTTTGCCCTAGGTTGTGAAGCAACCTATATTTCTGTCATTCCCAAAATTCCCAAAAAAATCTCATAAATTCTTTGGGTCATATCTTCGTCAAATATGTAAAAACCTTCCTTGTCTAGTTCAAAAATAATTCAAAAATATTCATTTTCCTATTCTGTTCAAAGTAACAGTTTGTGAAGGAAGTACCACTTTGGCATGTCCAAGTAGTATCCATTTTCTACAGTGCTTTCCTATGCCCAAATAACCATCCTCCACCAAATGCCAGCTCAATCTATTCATTATTTTGAGCCGAGCTTCAACATTCGTATTTATGTCCAGTGTGGTGGTTTGCAAAGCAAGTACCACCTAGGCTCCTCCTTTTGAGCTGAAAATTTGTGAAGATGGTCTTCTTAGTAACTGATCATCCTCAGCCAAAACTCACGCCATTAGCCATGTACATTTCCCGTACCACTAATCAAACACTTGGCTGCTAATTCATGTTTGAGCATCGATCAGTCTCCTCGTGAGAATCTTATGTTGTAATTTTCTTCCTAGCACCAACCTGGGGAGTGACCAACCCACTAGACATGCCTAGGCCGCCCAGAACACATGGCAACACCACGGTCACGTGGTGACCACGCGGCGGGCATGCGAGTTTACGCGCTCTAGAGTTGGGGCCCTTGGCCACCGCCAAAACCTCGACGTGTCGCCACCAAACCATGTATTTATGATTAAAGAGGTCCTTATGTAACTAGAAATGATTTTTGGAAAAATTAAATAGAAAACTATGAGGCAGCTGCAGTTCAAATTTGACCCGCTTCGAGCTGAATCGGCGGAAATTTGTCTTCTTCACGAGAGGTGGATAAAAACATTTTACACCCAACCATTTTGTCAATTGTGCATTAAATATGGCCTAGTATTTTATAAAAATGTTTTGGTCCAATTTTGCAACAGTTATTTGGGAGGTCCTTCACAAAAAAACCTCCTTTCGGGCACTAAAAAAATGGAAAATGTTTTTTTTTCGTCCAAAGCAAATGAAAACTTCCTTAGGCAACATTGTTTGCCACTCCAATATGCACCCTTGTCCACAATATGAGATCATTTGAACAAACTATGCCATGAATATGGCCATAAGATTGATCATTTGGCTTGAAAGCCATTGATCTCCACATGTGATAGCTCGTTTCTGAGAACACTTTTTTATAATAATTGCCGTATTACAAGTTTATTATTTTTCCTGGGAACTTGGCCACATATGATGACACAATGCGAAGGTTTCCCAATTTTTTGATTTTTTTTTGAATTTTTTATGCCCGTTTCAAAATGTGGTCAAAACGGCGGGCTTGACCGTTCCTAGCTAGTGGTTGAATCTTAGAATTTTTTTGGTGTTTCTATGATTAAATAGATACTTATGTACCTAGAAATGATTTTTGGAAAAAATAAAGAGCAAACTACAAGGCAGCTACAGTTCAAATTTGACCCGCTTCCAACTGAATCGGCGGAAATTTGTGTTTTTCACAAGAGGTGGATAAAAACTTCTTACACCCAATCATTTGATTAATTGTGCATTAAATATGGCATAGTATTTTATCAAAATGATTTGGTCCAATTTTGCAACAAATATATGTGAGGTCCTTCACAAAAAAACCTCCTTTCGGGCACTAAAAAAATGGAAAATGGTTTTTTCGTCCAAAGCAAATGAAAACTTCCTTAGACAACATTGTTTGCCATTCCAATATGCACCCTTGTGCACAATATGAGATCATTTGAAAAAACTATGCCATGAATATGGCCATAAGATTGATCATTTGGCTTGAAAGCCATTGATCTCCACACGTGATAGCTCGTTTTTGAGAACACTTTTTTATAATAATTGCCGTATTACAAGTTTATTATTTTTCCTGGGAACTTGGCCACATATGATGACACAATGCGAAGGTTTCCCAATTTTTTGATTTTTTTTTTGAATTTTTTATGCCCATTTCAAAATGCGGTCAAAACGGCGGGCTTGACCGTTCCTAGCTAGTGGTTAAATCTTGGAATTTTTTGGTGTTTCTATGATTAAATAGATACTTATGTACCTAGAAATGATTTTTGGAAAAAATAAAGAGCAAATACAAGGCAGCTACAGTTCAAATTTGACCCGCTTCCAGCTGAATCGGCGGAAATTTGTCTTTTTCACAAGAGGTGGATAAAAACTTTTTACACCCAACCATTTGGTTAATTGTGCATTAAATATGGCATAATATTTTATCAAAACGATTTGGTACAATTTTGCAACCAATATATGGGAGGTCCTTCACAAAAAAACCTCCTTTCGGGAACTAAAAAATGGAAAATGGTTTTTTCGTCCAAAGCAAATCAAAACTTCCTTAGGCAACATTGTTTGCCATTCCAATATGCACCCTTGTGCACAATATGAGATCATTTGAACAAACTATGCCATGAATGTGGCCATAAGATTGATCATTTGGCTTGAAAGCCATTGATCTCCACACGTGATAGCTCGTTTCTGAGAACACTTTTTTATATTAATTGTCGTATTACCAGTTTATTATTTTTCCTGGAAACTTGGCCACATATGATGACACAATGCGAAGGTTTCCCAATTTTTTGATTTTTTTTGAATTTTTTATGCCCGTTTCAAAATGCGGTCAAAACGGCGGGCTTGACCGTTCCTAGCTAGTGGTTGAATCTTGGATTTTTTTTGGTGTTTCTATGATTAAATAGATACTTATGTACCTAGAAATGATTCTTGGAAAAAATAAAGAGCAAACTACAAGGCAGCTACAGTTCAAATTTGACCCGCTTCCAGCTGAATCGGCGGAATTTTGTCTTTTTCACAAGAGGTGGATCAAAACTTTTTACACCCAGCCATTTGGTTAATTATGCATTAAATATGGCCTAGTATTTTATTAAAATGATTTGGTACAATTTTTCAACAAATATATGGTAGATTCTTCACAAAAAACTCATTTCGGGCATTCGAAAAATGGAAAATAATTTTTGTTGCCAAAAAACTCATTTCTCACGACACCTTTTAAAAGATATTTATCTTTTTTCATGTTTGTTATTCTTTTATGAAAACTTGTTCACATTTTGGTGACACAATGAAAAGGCTTTCCATTTCCTTTTTGAATTTCTCAGGTCATAAAATAACTGACACGATTTTAACACATTATTTTTAGGCAACTATGACCTATTTAGATGGTCATAACATCATACTGCATTCTGATTGGTCCGTGGGTGTCTCACGCGGATCATGCATCGTACACCATCGGATGCTCGCAGATCCAACGGCCCTCTTCAACCCTTTCACACCAACCCCGAAACCCTAGCTGGTTATTTTCCATCCACCCCCCCTGCCTCCTTTCTTTCCCGCATCCATCCATCGATCCCCTTCCATCTCCTCGCTGTCTTGCCCGATGGAGAGAGAGAGAGAGAGAGAGAGAGAGAGAGAGCTTGCCTCCTCCCTTCCAGATCGCCGCCGCCACCTCCCTCCGGCCGAGCTCGCCGCCGTCCATGGCCCCCCCCACGCCCTAATCCTCTCGCCCCTCCCCTTCCCCCACCCAACCAAAGCAACCAGCCCACCTGGCACCCTTCCTCCTCCAACAAAGCAAAGCCGTGCCCTCTAACTGGGGGATGAGATCTACGCCTGCGGGGAATTTACTGGCTCTCTCCACCGGTGGGGCTTGGGGAGGCCGGCGTTCCCTGTCGAGATCTGTCGCGCGCGTCCTCTAGCGCCACCCGTAGCACGTCGAGTACACCACCACCCTGGAGCTCCTCGGCCTGGCCGACCTCTCGTCCCCGCACTCCCGGGCGCGCGCTGCCGCCATGGGCATCATGCCGCTCCAAGTCCAAGCAGCGGGCAGCACCGAGGAAACGACGCAATGGTGTGTGGATCTCCTCAACCTCCTCTATTATCTGTTCCGAGGTGGTTGCTTTTCGACGAATTTCGAGGCGGTTGCTGCGTTGTTTCCGCTTGTCGACAATTCTATTTCGGTTCCTTCCCCGCCCCTCGGTCGCATCTCATGTTTCTGTTGAGGGACGATGTTGCCTTTGATGTTGCTGACTGTTGTTGTTGATCTTCACGGTGTTCTGCAGCGATGATCGACGTGGAGGTGCGGCTGCTGGACTTCCAGATGAGCCACGGCAAGATCAAGTTCTACTGTTGGCTGCCTCCACTAGACGCATCCCCATCTTGATGCTGCTGATGATGCTGTGCGTGCGTGCTTGTAGGGCTCATGGGTGAACACCTCGCGTTGCTGGTGGACCGGCTACTCACGGAGTCCATGCTGGAGACGGCCATCAGGACCAGGAAGCAGCCTGACACGGAGGCGGCGCTGGCCATCGACTACTAGGTGATCGGACTGTCTAATTCTGCTATTGTGTGCTATGCTTGTTGAGGTTGTACGCTTCAGGTGTAGAATATTCTTGCCACTACTATTGCGTAGTTAGTCTTTTTGCACTGCATTTGTACAATTGTATATTCTTGCCACTACTAGGTGATTCGTTGAATTATTCAGTTCATTGTAGAATACCAGTTTGATGGAATGCCTAAGGTCTAAGGAGATAAACATTGGTATCCAGAATAGATCTACCTAAACCAACATGCACAAAACATGCATATCATCCCTTTAATCTGCATTAGTGTGTCTAAGTGGTTAGTGTATTGTAAGCTCCATCCATGGAGCAGTGAAATAAGCTGACGCTGTATAACGTGCAGCTAGCTTGTTGTTTAGACATTTTCCCGTTTTAAGTATTACATTTCTCTATATCTGTGAATTGGATTGTTGATATTTCCTGGAGTCGATTTTGCTGTGTCAAGTCCACAACATCACCATGCATGTAGGTCTACTTGGTTCATCTTCAGGTTCAGGTGTAGGGGTTAGTGGCCTTAAGCATTAACCATTTAATCCTGATGAATGCTGCTTGTTTTGCACAGGCTGACAAGGACACTGACGAGGTCTACGCATAGATGACTCTGCAACCAATAAACTCTATAAGTACTGTCGGAAACGGAGGTTGGTGAAGATATTCAGAACATGCTGAAATGCGTTTTCTCTACATGTGCTTTTATCAGTTTGCATGCTGCATGTTTGATGTTTTGCCTGAGCTGGGGACGAAATGGTAATGAATGCCTGAAACTAACGTTAACAGTGTTCAGTTTAAGTGTACATTTTTAGACCAGTGCTAGTGTTTATAAACGCTCAAAATCTGTACAGTATTTCTTAGATTAATAACGAGGGCTTACTGTATAATTTAGGAAGTTTTAATAACACTACAAATTAAATCAGGAAGTGAAGCACTACCAAACGTACTGTATACAATGTTCAGTTCAAGTTTAATTTTCAGTTTAGTGCCAGAGTTTATCATCAACCCAAAATATATATATCTGATTTTCACATTGACGAGTACTACTGCTTACTTCTCCCATTCCTTGGCTGAAGACTCTATTTTGAACCGAGCCTCGCAGCAAGGAGGGAATGGCTGCGTCTGTTTTGTGCTTGGACGCCTTCTCCTATTTGTGCTAAAATTGAGGTGCCTGTTTAATTAACAAGCACCTTTCATCCCCACTGTGACAGTAATGCATTGAGGTGCCTCTGGACTGTAGTGTATTAGGTTGCCCAGAGTAGTAAAACTTAGTGTTGTATTGAGGATTGAGGGTGGCTAGGCTTATAAGTTAATCATCAGTGTGAATGCTTCGTTTGTCTGATCCTCACATGTTAATGCTTTGCTTGTCTGGGTGTGTGATAATGACATATGTCTTGTCTAATCAGATTACATTTCTGTTTGTTATGGTAATCATCAGCGTGCCTTTCATTTCTTTAGTTTGATTGTTTCCCTTGTATTCAATATTATTGGTTCTAATGGCTGATCCTTCCATTTTTATTGTGGCATCTTTATTTTCACAAGTGTTGTGTGTTCTGGAAGACGGAAGAGGAAGAAAACTTATTTTTGTTGAACTAAATTTTATGTATTCTGTTTTGTTGTACGTATCATTTGATACTTTTGTATAGGAACAAGTGATACTATTTTGTAGGGCTTTATGGCCTATGATGTAAAGATATTTAGTGCTGAAATATGAAATTATTTGCAAAATTTGTCGAAAAGGAGGATCATTTGTACGAATATGTGAATGGGATGAAAAGAGTACTGGACCAACTTCAGGATTGAATTGTTATTTGAATGTATAAAAAGGCTGAATGTAAACCAGAAATGTTAAAAGGCCATGGACCAGAAATAAATAAAATCCCAAATTGTTGGGCCAGACCCATGTAGCTGACCAAAATTAAAAGGAAAAAAAAATCATAAAAAGGCCAAATTGTTGGGCTCGGCCCATGTAGAAAACTGAATTGGACCGGGCTGAATCTTGTGCCACATCAGCTTGCCACGCTGGATGCCTACATGGCCTGGGGAGGTTGCTAGTGACCAAAACGCCATAGTGGACACATTTTGGTCGTACACGTCTTCGACCATTCTAGAAGAAAGGTCGCTATAGTCAGTTTACGACCGCCAGCTTTTTACCTTCTGTTTTTGGTCACAAAAAGGTCGCAAATGGAAATTTGTGACCTTTCAGTGACCAATAGTGGTGGTCACAAGTTGACATATTTCTTGTAATGAGGACAAGGAGCTCGAGGCTCTTGCCGCACGACGGACCCAGGAGCTGGAGCAGAGGCACAGAGAGGCGCTTGATGTCCAAGCCCTGGCCCACGCCGGCAAGGTGAAGGAGCTGGAGGCAGAGCGGGACGAGCTGAAGGAGCAGGCCCTCCAGCTGTCCGGCAAGGCGGACACGCTCAACTGCGCCTTGGTGGAGGCGTAGGGAACGGTCATCAGCAGAACTGGTGAGCTCTCCGAGGCGCGAGACTCCATCAGAGACCTCAAGCTAAAGCTGGAGGATCTCGAGAAGCTGTTGCCGGAGAGCAGAGCTCGGGAGGAGGCCTTGGCCAAAAGCCTGGAGGAGGAGAAGCAGCAGCGGGCAGCCGAGGCCGCCTCCCACCAAGAGTATGTGGCGAGCGAGAACAGGTGGATCAGCCATCTGGAGATCGTCGCCGACAGGGTTACCTCGCAATTGGCCACCATGGGGTTGCCAAATGTGAGGTACGCTCCTGAGCGCAGCGGGACCCAATTCTTCGAGGGCGTCCTCGGGGCCCTGGCCTATCTTCACTCCAACAGGACGGCCACGCTGGCCGAGGAGGCCCGGCGTCTTTGCCGGAGGGTCGTAACCAAGGTCCTCACCAAGGTGGCATACTGTAATCCCGATCTTGACTTCGCGGCTGCGATGAAGAGCTTGCCAGAGGATGCTGATCCCGCGGTGCTCAAGGAGCGCATCAAGCCCATCACCGACTGCATCGGCGAAATCAAGAGGGTGGAGGGCCAGCGCCGGGACTAGGTGTCCCGTTCTTCTTCACCGTGGCGGGCCCACGACCAAGACAAATTTTATCTTTACTTAGAACCGCAACAATGATGTGATGTAATATAACTCTGAAGTACCCTTTAATTTCATGCATGTTATTTCCCCATTCAATTCCCCTTTGTATGTGTGCCCTACGCCGATTGGGAAGGCTTGCCGGCGTGAAAGCCCCAAGCGGCGTCTTGGGGACGGATCCCCATGGCCTGCCGGGTACGCGTGCAACCGGGTGAGCCACCTTCCCGTCCCAAACGCGGTCGCTCGAACTGTCGAGCTTGACTCGAGTCAGAATCGAGGACGTTGCCGATTATGGGAGGCTACCCTGCCACTTTCGACGCAGCCGCTTGAGCTGTTGAGCGGACTCGAAACAGGGCAAGGGCGTTGCCAATCGTGGTAGAGCCCCCTGGCGTGCGGGTTTTCTTTCAGACAAAGCGAACATCTCCGGGGGGGGGGAATAACTTCGAAATAAAAAGGGGATATAGGCGAGAGTTCAGCGTGACTTAGCTTTTGTCCGCGATCACTCGCGTGTCGATCTCCTGTCCTCTTTTCTTCTTCGATGATCGCGAAGACAAAGGAGCATCGAATTGACCGCTAAAGCCGATTCTCACAACAGCGAGGCCCCTACCTGGCGCGCCAAAGATGTCGGTGGGAAACGACACCTATGGGATCAAGAGAATCCCTTCCTGCGGTTGCGGGGCGCGGGGGTCGTGAGAAGAGCGGATCGAGCAGGCAGTACACGATTCCTTTATCCAGGTTCGGGCCGTGAAGATGCGTAAAACCCTACTCCTGCTTTGGTGGATTATATGTTGGTGTTCTTGAGCTAGCTATGGGGCGTGAGGAGCTCCAAAAAGCCCAATCCTCCTCCTGGTCGCCAGGGGCCTGCTTTTATAGGGAAAGGGGCTGCCAAAGTGGCACACAGGAGGTGGAAAGGGCACAGTGTTGCGAGGTAATCCCTGGTATTATAGGACAAGGCGCATTTAATGCGCCTTGCTTAGGTGTCCTTGCTTTATCGGGGGTGGAGGAGAGCCCTGTCTCGTCCGTCGCCGCTCTCTTTCGTGTCGACACGCACCCTGGCCAGCGGTGCCTGCGATGCCATGTAGGCAGGCAGGCAGCTGAGGTGGCGCAGCGGTGGGTCTCCATGAGGATCTGCATGCCGCCACGCAGGTGCCTGCCCAGCTGGTGGGGTCGGCAGCTGCATGCGAAGGGTGGTGGAGGCGTGACTGGCGCGGGTCCAATGGTGGCCCCGCAGGTGTCCTTGGCAAGGGCCTTGCCGCGGCCCCGGCAAGGGTCTTGCCGTGGCGCCTGTTGTCATCCCCGACAAGGCTCTTGCCGGGGGCCTTGTGGTTCTCCTTGGCTGGGATCCTGCCAAGGTGCATCATCTTCTAAGTGTGTATTTGATCTTGAATGTCTTCACAAAGATCTGCGTACCACCACGTGGATGCCTCCCGAATCCTTGCCCCATGGGAGCAGTGGACTCAAGGGTGACCCTCTCCGTAGGTGTGGGGCGAGCTGCCACGGCAAGGGTCTTGCCGGGCTAGCTAAAGCTGTCCCCCGGCAAGGATCTTGCCGGGGGGGGGGGGGGGGTTGCTCTGCCCCCTTTGCTCTTTGTGGTCTTGGCGTCGTTCTGTTCCTCTTTGGCTTTGGCCTCACCTTGGTTCTACCTCCCTTGCCGGGCTCGATGCGGTGGCGCCCGTGGCTCAGACTGCCCGTGCACAGTCATAGGGGTACAAAAAGTGTACCCCTCTTTTTGTACACCGACAGTTGGACATGCTGCGGGGCAAATCTGCGAATGCTCCTGGCGAGCTCTGAATTCGGGTAAGTAACAAGTAATTTACTTTCACATGCTTGCTTTGCATAAAGAAAGCCTTACCCGCCGCTATTTTCTTCATCGCATCCACCTCCTGAAGGGCCTTCTGGGCTTCGGCCTTGGTAGATTTGGCATTTTCAATGGCCGCCGCGAGCTCGGACACTCGCGTCTTTGAGTCAAGCTCCAAACTCTCATGTTTTTCCATGAGAGCCTGGAGCTCTCGCTGCACCTCGCCAACCTACGCCTCATACTTCTCCCGCTCGGTGTGCTCCGTGGCCGCCTTCTCTTCGGCCTCGGACAGCGCTTGCTTAAGGGTTGCCATCTCAGTCGTGGCCCCTACACTAAGCCGCGTTAATCCTATTATTTTTTGCAATTGCATCTTTTATATATTTTTCTATAAGGTATCTCTTACCTTCTTTCTCCTCGAGCTGCCGCTTGGCTAGGCCGAGCTCTTGCTCGGACCGCTCGAGGCCCTGCTTCAGTGTGCCACCTCCGCAGTCAGTGCGGCGGTCGCTAGCAGCGAAGCCTGCATATGGATATTGACTCATTTTTTGTTAGACTCATGCGAATTAGATCCTATATTCGGCTTTTCTTTCCGAACGCCAAACAGAGCATCAGGGGCTACTGTCTATGCGGTAATATTTTTACATATTTTTCACCTACCTCAAAGCCTGTTAGTTGGCTGGCATAGGCTTTGGTCAGCCCGCTCTTGGCGGACTTAACCTTCTGGATTACCGCACTCATCATAGTGCGGTGCTCCTCGTCAATGGAGGCGCCCTTAAGCACCTCCAACAGATCGTTCGGCGCCTCCGGTTGGACGGGGGCTGCCGGCTCAGTAGGCTTGCTCTTCTTAGAAGGAGGTCGCCTACCGCAGTCCAGAACTGTTGAGGATTCCGGCGCGGTGTCCAGCTTAAAGCCGGACTTGGAGCCCCGGGGGGTCTTATCCCCTTTACTCCTGGAGTCCGGGAGGTCGCCTTGCGCCTCCTTTAGGACCACTTCCTCCTGACTCGGAACCTATTGGGACAACACTTCGGCGTCATCCGTCCGGCGAGGGTAGGTAGCCATCAGAAGTGAATTCACATCCGACGAATCCAGAGAGCCGCTCGACGACTCATCGAGCCCGGCCTTGGGCGGACTGCACAATTATATTTGACATGAGGAAAAGTTGTGCAATAAAGGAATACTATGAATTATTCTGGTATCCGGACACTTACGATTTCGCCAGGGGCTTGGCCCTGAGCGGCCACTCCTCTTCGCCGTCGTCGGCGTCGGTGGAGTAGTCCGGAGGAAGGGTTTTCCCCTTCTTGGATTGTTCGGTCTCCCCAATTGGGGCGGCCTTCCTTTTCTTTCCTCCCCCCGCTGGAGGGGGAGAGGCTTCTTTTTCCTCCTCCTCATCTTCGTGGGAGGGGTGCGCCTTGGAGTCATCAGATGATGAGTCTGACTCCACCTGGCGCCGGGAACTCTTCCACGTTCCTGTGGCCTTTTTATTGGCCTTCTTCTCCAGCACATCATACGGCGCCGGGACCAGCAGCTTGGTTAGGCGAGCGGCCGCTGGGTTTTCGGGTAAAGGGGCCGGACAGTTGACTTGTTCGGCTGTCTTTTGCCAGTCCTGTCAAAGGCAAGGGGGCTTAGATCCCACATAGAGTCAAAACTATGAAAAACAAATATCCTGTAAGAGGTAAAAAATAGCTTACCAAGCCGGCTTGACGCTGCGCGCGGAATCCGCGATCCTCGGTGGCGGATGCGGGAGCTACGGCATCCTTGAACAACACCTTACAGGCATCCTCGTACGTTGTGTCAAAGAGCCTGCTCAGAGTTTGGTGCTCGGCCGGATCGAACTCCCACAAGCTGAACTCCCGTTGTTGGCACGGGAGGATCCGGCGGACGAGCATCACCTGGACTACGTTGACAAGTTTGAGCTTCTTGTCCACCAGGCTTTGGACGCATTTTTGGAGTCCGGTCAGCTCTCCTTTTTCACCCACAGCAGGCCCGTCTCCTTCCAGGAGGTGAGCCGCGTAGGGGGTCCGGATCGAAACTCGGGGGCTGCGACCCATTTAGGGTCACGCGGCTCGATGATGTAGAACCACCCCGATTGCCACCCCTTTAGGGTCTCCACGAAGGAGCCCTCGAGCCACAAGATGTTGGGCATCTTGCCCACCATGGCGCCTCCGCACTCCACCTGGTTGTCGCGCACCATCTTTGGCTTGACGTTAAAGGTCCTGAGCCATAGGCCGAAGTGGGGTTGGATGCAGAGGAAAGCCTCGCACACGACGATAAACGCCGAGATGTTGAGGACGAAATTTGGGGCCAGATCATGAAAATCCAGGCCATAGTAAAACATGAGCCCCCGGACGAATGGGTGGAGAGGAAAGCCCAGTCCGCGGAGGAAATGGGGGAGGAACACCACCCTCTCATGGGGCTCGGGGGTGGGAACGAGCTGCCCCGCTTCGGGAAGCCGGTGCGCGATGTTGTTGGACAAGTATCCGGCCTTCCTCAGTTTTTTGATATGGCCCTCCGTAACGGAGGAGGCCATCCACTTGCCTCCCACTCCGGACATCGCTGGAGAAGGTTGAGGTGGGGAATGCAGACTTGGGCGCTGGAGCTCGGGTGCGCGGAAAGGGATGAGCAAAGGAGGAAGAAGGCGTAGGTAAAAAAGGTGGATCCTTATCCCCTTATATGGGCGGATGAAGCTATGCGTCCCCACCAGCCTGGTAAAACTCGCTTATCTCCCAAGCGCCGTAATCGATGGCGCGGTTGGGTTACCCACGCCCGTATTGATGAGAATCCTGGAATAAGGGGACACGATCTCTGCTTCGACAGGACGTGCCAAGGAAACCGCCTCGCTAAACGCGCTGAGGTGGGACAGTAAAAACGATTCGAATAAAGGCTTGGCCGTGGTGTGATGACATGCTACGGAACACATCAGCAGATTAGATTTGTGTAAATATTATTCTCTCTATGGCCATATCTGGAAACTTATTTTACAGAGCCAGACACTATCCTGGTGTTCGAAATCTTCTACAAAGTACTTGGAGGAGGAACCCGCCTTGCAAGGCCGAAGACAATCTGTGTGCCAGACTCGTCGTCATTGAAGCCTGATTCAGGGGCTACTGAGGGAGTCCTGGATTAGGGGGTGTTCGGATAGCCGGACTATACCTTCAGCCGGACTCCTAGACTATGAAGATACAAGATTGAAGACTTCGTCCCATGTCCGGATGGGACTTTCCTTGGCGTGGAAGGCAAGCTTGGCGATACGGATATGTAGATCTCCTACCATTGTAACCGACTCTGTGTAACCCTAGCCCTCTCCGGTGTCTATATAAACCAGAGGGTTTAGTCCGTAGGACATCGAACAACAATCATACCATAGGCTAGCTTCTAGGGTTTAGCCTCCTTGATCTCGTGGTAGATCCACTCTTATACTACCCATATCATCAATATTAATCAAGCAGGAGTAGGGTATTACCTCCATCGAGAGGGCCCGAACCTGGGTAAAAACATCGTGTCCCTTGTCTCCTGTTACCATCCGCCTAGACGCACAGTTCGGGACCCCCTACCCGAGATCCGCTGGTTTTGACACCGACAGTGCTGCATCACCTCCACTACAAAAAAAATACACTTCCATGATGATACGTGTTTGTCACAGTAGGTCACGTTCTCTGTCATGCATGTACATCCATGACGATTTTATGACAGAATCAAGATAGTCATACCCGTGCTGTCGTAGAAGTGTTCCATGACATTAACAAAATTATCATCACGGAAGTGTCCACTTCCATGACGATAAATCGCGCATCATAGAAGTTCTTTCGTCAAGGGTACGGGTCGCCGTGAAGCTATCGGGTTCCGGTTTGGATCCGATAACCCGTTAACAGCCCGGACCAATGGCAATTTTCCACATGTAAAATTCTCACTCGTTGACGATCCACGTGTCGACTCAATGTTGGGATAGATGTCAACCGTCCATTTGACAAGAACCGCCAATGAAACATTGACATGTGGGATGGCCCAATAGAGGCCCATATAGGTTTAAAAGCTGGCCCAGGAACAGGCCCACAAGATTTCATCAGATCTAATGGGCCGGCCCGTTAATAGCCTGACATTTTCTGGACCAAATTATAGCCCACATCAGATACGGGCCATTAAATAACTGCAATATTCTGGGCCAGTTTACGGCCCATATCAGATCCGACCCGTTAACAACCTGCAATAGTTTGGGCCAAATTACTGTCCATACCTGATCTGACCCGTTAACTGACTTTCATTTCTTGGGCCAAATAACGGCCCATAATAGATACAACCTTTTTAACAGCTACCGTGCCATTGGGCCCATTGGCGGCCTGATTTGCTCTTCGGCCTCTTAATGGCCTGTTTAACAGTTCGGCCCGATATTATTTTCGTCCTGTCAGCGGCCCTGTCTACATATGGGCCTCTTTCGGCCCGGTTTCACTTTCGGCCATTTAAAGGCTCGAGTTGCACCTGGGCCTAATTATGGTCTGTAGTTACTTTCAGCCTCTTAACGGCCCATAGTCTTCGTGGATAGATTCTAGCCCAAACTGCCTATCGGCCCATTAAAGGCCCTTGAGAGTGTTGGGCCTAATTTAGGCCCGTTATACATCTGGCCTGCTTCCTGCCTATCATGTAATTGGGCCAGCCAAGGCCCAAAAAACATTTCACCCTGTTAATGGCCCGTCACCTGAATGGGCCAACAATGGGCAGATTTATATTATAGCACACTGTCGGCGCGTGATTTGTTCGCCCCAATTAAGGCTGAATCTAGTTTTCAATCTTTTAAAAGCCTATTTAATTTTCCGCCCTAATTAAGGCAAGCTGTTTACTCGCCCTTTTAAAGGCCCGAAAATAATAGTGGGCCAGATTAAAACTAGACCTAACTAATGGCCCAAGGAGATTGTAGGCCCACGGTTCGGCCCGTACTAGCGATTGGCGACCGACCAGTTTTAGTACAGAAATTATTATTTTATAATCCTAACCTATTGGCTCATTACACACCAATCAAAGATTACGACCTTTTCTCAGAGTGACGACAGCAGAAATAGAAAATAAATTACAACATCGTGACAAAGAATAAACCTAGACTATACAACAAACAAATTACAACATATTACATACCCTGGGCATCAAAGTTCACCACCAGTGATAATAATAAAGGGTAACCAGACAGCAGATTCCATAAACTGGGCAGTCACCACCAGTGGAAGTTAACAGGTCGCCACAAGTGGAACTTAATAGGCTGGCAAAATAATAGACAGAAACGACAACACTTCAACACAGTTCAAGAAAGGTTAGCCTGGCCCAGCAGCTGCAACGCAAGAAGCTTAGCAAGCTGATGAGACTGCACTTCTTTGACGCTTATATCCACCAACTTAAGCTGCATAGCATTAATAGACGTCTTGTACTTACGGTTAATCTTGCATAGAGATTGGAGTTCTAGTCGGATTTGAGCGGAAGCGTGTCTTTCTACTTGAATTTCAGACTGAAGAAGTCGAACAGATTCAGGCAGCGACTTCGTCGAGATTGTGTCATTGAGTAAGTTCGACACTACATCAATATATGACTTTGTGGTTGTATCCCTACCCTCAAGATATGTTGCCTTCTTCTCTGGAATATATGTTAGAGGGACAAACAATGGGTTCGTCTCACTATCATTGTGGCAGTTCTTCCTAGCAGCAGTGCTGTCACCCTGAAAGAGAAACAAGTAGCTAGATAACAGGTTTTGCACGTATAAGCATCAGCGCTGTCAATTCATCTCATTTCTTTGTCAGAAATAAAGAGACACGGTTCAAAAAAGCATTAACACAATAGGCATTTTTCATAGTTAAGTGTGACACCCAAAATATTTGACCTTGTTTTATTAATTAAAATTTTGCCAGGAAATTATAACTTTTATTTTCTGGGCTCCCTTTTGATTTTTGAATCATTTTTCTCCCTTGTCATTATGGAGTTTTTTTCCCAAAGAAGAAAACTTTTCAAATATGTTATTGGACTTGTTTAACCTCTCAAGAAAAACTTTTCTTTTTAGAACAAATTACACAATTAATTTGCTTGATCTTTAATTCCTTGAAAAATGGTTTTTCCAAGATTATATGGCCATATTTGAACTACAACCATTTGATAAATTCACTTAAAATTCCAACCAAAATTTGGAGATGTCATGTGATGTCTTTAAATCACTTCTATACAAAAATATCTTTTATTCATAAAATATTTTGAGCACTACACCCAATTTTCTTCTCTGGTCCAGTAGGTAATTTTGCACTACAACCTATTTAAATATTTCTTTCTAGCCCCCACCAAAATTATGGGATGTTGGTAGTAGCTTATGATTCAACTTTATGCAAAAACCCAGTGATGTTATTTGAAAAATATGAGTGTATCAACCTCATTTTCATTCTGGTCCAACTTGATGGTTTGTACAGCAACCATATTTTTGCTTGCTCTTTGGCTCTTGATTCCTTTTCCTACTTGTTGTCCTCCCTACTAAACCCCTAAGTCCAAGAGCATGCACCCATTGGATCACTTTTGGTTCATGGGATAATGCCATTCATCTCCTGTCCAAAATTGAGGTTTTGCAAAACTTGCACTAACAAGTTTGTGCTTTTCACAAGCTAACCTCACCACCCTCTTTTTCACCTAATGAGACCACCATCTAGAGATTTTGGCCCCTCCAAGAATAGCCTAGGTGCCTGTGGCATTTAGTCAAACACCTGGAATGCATGGACAGAACTGGCATGAGTTTTTGTTTGCTTTGTGAACTTGGTCTCCTGACCTAACCACCTTGTCCCTTGATCTCCCCTCTATCAATAGCGTAGTCCTGTTGCTTGCCAACCCTGCCCGAGTGCTGTGGAGTGCCATGGCATTTCGCCGAGCAGCTGGTGGGCGTGCACTGGGCGCGTCCAGAGCGCGCCAACTGCAGCCACGCACACGAGCCGCCGCGTCGCGCCCCTGGCTTGGCCCACACTGCAGAACCACGCCACGCGCTCCCCTTCTCGCCACAACATGCCAGCCCGCCCTGGCGCCCTACAGCGCCGCCACCAGGGCCCTCTTGGCGGCACGCCCGCGGCCGCATCCACCACCGCCGTGGGCAGCACCGCCCCGACCACCACAGTACGCCAGCTGGCCTCCATGGACAGTGGAGCTTTCGTCGGTAGCTCCTGGAGCCGACCAACCACCGCCACGTCGCCCTGCAGCACAGTAGGGTGGTTCGCCGGCGAACTTATCCCCTGCCGCCGCAAACCGACATGGCCACGCTATAAAAAGGGACCCCGAGCCCCTCTGAGCACGCCCGCAACCTTAGTCCACTCCTCCAGTCCCCCCCATGGCAGGCAATCGACCCGAGGAGGTCGTCTTCTTCCTCTCCAGCAACTCCTGCCGCCGCTACTACCCTGGCCATTCCGGCACAACCAGAGCCTCTCCAGTCCTCCAAACGCCACCAAACGACTCCAATCCATCTTGTGGAGCCGCCCAAACCCCCAGCTGCGAAGGAGAGCCACCAGAGCCACAAAACCACTTTGCTCCCGAAACCACCGGCCACCGAGAAGCTCGTCGACGGCGATTCCCTACATCTCCGATGACTCTACAACCACCGGAAGGACCGCCCTCGATCCGCGGATCCATCTCCGCCCTCAACACCCCGCAAGGACTCACCGTTCGCCGGCGACCTTCGCCGGAGTTCCGCCCCGCTCGGGCAGAGAGATAGGAGGGGAGGGAAGACTAGTCAAACCTGACCAGTGGGCCAGGCAGGCCCACTGTCAGTGACACCACGCGCGTCCACGCTGGATAAGTGGAGGCGTAATTTCAAAATACGCCTTCGACATGGTCAGTTCAAAACGTTTTTCTTTTTTTGTTTAATTAATTTAAAAACAGATTTTGACTAGAACATTGACTGGTTATATCTTTTTAAGTATAACTCCAAATGAGTTGATTCTTTTTCCTACATCTCTCAAATTCTGTCTAGTTTATTTTAAGATTTATTTGAAAATTTTCCAAACAACTTTTTTGTACTGTTTTTGAAATATGTGTTATTTGCATATTTTTGAAAATAGGATTTTTGGAAGAGAAGAAAGCCTTCAAAAGATTTGGAGTGCACCCTGCCTTTCCACACCAAGAAGGCAAGCATTCTGAGCCCTGGCATAATATTTCGTGGAACTCGTTATTTTATGTTGTGATATGATCATTTGCATGAATGCTTATTTGGAATTTCCTTGCTGTTAGAAAAGGGCATGTTTGTGATAAAGATCATCCTCGTATGCTGTTCATGCCTACCGGAAGGAAAACAGGAAAGTCACTGTCTTGGGTAGACCCGAGCTTGTCCCTGGTTCCTCGTCGAGACGAGTGTGTCCGGCATGTCATGAAGGGTACGATGAGTGGTGAGTCTGTCCATTTGATGAAATATATTCGTTATGCTAATCATGTAGGGAATACCCAAAACCTCCTGAGTCGACAATAGATCGAGTCTTGTTCCGGTAACCCCCATGCTTGTTTCGTACTACCACTTGTCCCTGCCATAGGTAGGGTACGGTTCAGTAAGTTGTCAACCCCTTTCCTAGCACACACCGTACAGGCAGGCCATGGTGGAAGATACCGGAGGCATCCAGTAGGCATGCCACCTGACCCGGGGGCATGGGTGTCTCGGTTGTAGCCGAAGCGGTAGCTCCCCTAGTTTGCGCACGGTATAAATTTTGTGATCCCATGCTACGTCGAGGTTGTAGCCTCCCCACTTAGAGTTTTGCTTAACAGGTGTCGTGGGTGATTTCCAGACACCGGTAACTTAGGCTGGTGTGTGCGGATTGGTGTGTTTTCAACCAAAAGACCGCAGACGGAATTAGTCCCGATGGACTAACGGAATTCGTTGCTCGTGGGTAAAGAGTACACCCTCTGCAGAGATTAAACCTATTCGAATAGCCGTGTCCATGGTTAAGGACTACAGTCTGGGATGGGCCAAGTGTCAGTCTTAGTGTCGGTCTTCGGAGGAGAGATTGTTAAACCAGAAATTGGATTGTGACTTGTGACTTGTGAAGATTATGGTTATTATTATTTTGGACTAACCCATTGAGTATCCCTGGGACAGTTCTACCTCTTGGATATTCACTGTGATTATTTTATCAGCCCTTTAGGTGGCGTCGCTCAGACGCCCGACTGTGGCCTGTTTATTACTTCGTTTACTTATAAGGCCTTTATGTGGCATCGCTCAGACGCCCGACTGTGGCATGCTTGTTATTTCGTTCACTTATAAGCCCTTTCTGTGGTGTCGCTCAGACGCCCGACTGTGGCATGCATGTTATTCCATTTACTTATAAGCCCTTTATGAGGTGTCGCTGAGACGCCCGATTGTGGCATTGCCTGTTATTTATTTATTTTTATAACCCCTTTATGAGGTGTCGCGGAGACGCCTGACTGTGGCATAACTTGTTATTTTACTTTATAAGCCCTTTTTGTGGTGTCGCACAGACGCCCGACTGCGGCGCTTTATTCCTGCTCCTTCATTACTTATTCATGTGGCATATAAATAACTTGCTTGCATGCATAAGAGGTGTTTTATTTATGACTGACCATGTGATCATAGCATATTTTAGTGCATGTTTAACAAATATATTATTCCAGTGTTCATAATGTTTGCGAGTACATTCAAAGTACTTACTGGCTTGTCCCTGGCTATTGTCTTGGCCAGATATCTGCTTGGAGAGGAGCGTTGCGATGACAGCCCCGGAAGCTAGGCAACGGTGTTAGCAGCCTCGCGAAGATAGGAGTTAACCTGGTCAGCTGTTCCTGTGGGAAATGGAGTCCCATAGACCATGGTGAACCACAAACCGCTTCCGCCATCAACCACTAGAAACCAATTGTTGTACTCACAGACCCAAATGGTCTTGTACTACATATTTTGTACTTTTGCTTGGGATTTCTATAACAAGTTGGTGCCTCATCAGCTAACAGTAATCCTAGGGCTGGTGAGCACAACGGCCATTTTCTGGAAATTTATACCCAGAAAACCGGTCGTGACAAACTTGGTACCAGAGCCAGGCTGACCATTGGCTAATCCTATCTTAGCCAGGTCAATAAACCTAGGCAGACCAACCCACCAAGCCATAACCGAACCCCAGCCAAGCTTCTCATGCAAGATAGCCCCACAGTGACCCGACACCTTTTGGCAGTCGGTGCCCAACCTATCAACCTAGCCTGTCGATCACGCGCCAGTGACCGGCCCCTAAATAGTCCTTTTTCGCAAGCATGCGAAGGAAGACTCCGTTCCCTTTTCCTATAAAAAGGGCATGCTAGCCCCAACCCAGCACACCACAGCCTCTACCCCAAGCCAAGCTCCAATGCCTGGCCCTGTCGTGCACAATGAGACCACAGCAACCAACCTTGGAGGTTTTGTGACCATACTCGCAAACCTCACCCGTCGTGCCTATGCGTTGTAAGAGCACTACAGGAATCAGCTACTTTGCCGTCAGCCATGGCAGACGGCAAAGGCATGGATGGCTGACGGCAAAGGTCTTTGCCGTCCGCCACGGACGGCAAAAGGTGACGGCAAAGTAAGGTCCGGCAAAGAGGTACTTTGTCGTCTGCTTCGGGCGGCTGACGGCAAAGGAGCCTTTGCCATCAGCAGCGGACGTCAAAGAGCGGCAGACGGCAATAAATGCGTTGTTACTCCGTTAGGTGGTTAACGGCAGGCCTTTGTCGTCCGCCGCTGACGGCAAACTTTGGAAGGCCTTTGCCGTCCGCCGAGTGATGTTAGCCGATGTCACTACACGGCAGGCCTTTGCCGTCCACCGCTGTAGGCAAAGTTTTTACTCTTTGCCGTCCGCCGCGGACGGCAAAGCCTTTGCCGTCAGCCACTGTAGGCAAACTGACCAAATTGGCCAGCCTCCCAGGAAGCACAGTTGCCTGCCACGTGGCCTCTTTGCTGTCCGCTGCTGATGGCAAAGAGCCCTTTGCCGTCGATGGCAGACGGCAAAGATCCTGCATATTGTCTCTTTTTTTTCTGTTTTTTCTTAATTCAACAATTTTCACAGCAAACATATATGACATATATAGATATATTTAACAGCAAACATATCACATATCCAGCACATAATTCCATATACATATGACATAGCAAAGTTTCATCAACATAGCAAGTTCCATCAAGTTCCATCCATACACATTGTTCCATATACATATTACATAGCAAAGTTTCATCAACATAGCAAGTTCTATCATAGCAAGCTAGATACAATGCAAAGTTTTAGCAAAGAAAAAGCAAGCACTCCATCATAGCAAGCTAGCTTCCATGAAGTGAGTGAAATCTGCAAAATGGTAAATAAGAAAGTTAGAAATAGGTGAATAGAACAAGAAGAAGACTAGAACAAGAAGTATATGTCATTTATGACCTAACTTAGGTGGAATGGATCATTTATGAGCTAACTTAGGTGGAATGGATCATTTATGAGCTAACTATGTTGAAATGGGTTGTTTATGAGCTAACTTAGTTGAAATGGATCATTTATGAGCTAACTTAGTTGAAATGGGTCGTTTATGAGCTAACTAATGTGAAGGGCATCGTTTTGAGCTAACTAAGGTGAAATGGGTCATTTTTGAGCTAACTAAGGTGAAATGGATCGTTTTTGAGCTAAGTAAGGTGAAATGGATCGTTTTTAGCTAACTTAGTTGAAATGGGTCATTTATGAGCTAACTAAGGTGAAATGCCACATTTTTGAGCTAACTAAGGTGAAATGGATCGTTTTTTAGCTAACTTAGGTGAAATGGATCATTTAAGAGAAAATTTAGGTGAAATGGATCGTTTTTAGCTAACTTAGGTGAAATGGATCGTTTAGGAGCTACTCTAGGTAAATTGGGTCATTTTAGAGCTAACTTGGATAAACTGGATCATTTATAAGCAAACCTAGGTAAGATGGGTCATTTTCGAGCTAACCTAGGTGAAATGGGTCATTTTGGAGCTAACCTAGGTGAAATGGGTCAATTTAAAGCTAACGTAGGTAAAATGGATCATTTAGGAGCTAATCTACGTAAAATGGGTCATTTTAGAGCTAACTTGGATAAATTGGATCACTTATAAGCTAACTAAGGTAAAATGAGTCATTTTAGAGCTAACTTAGGTAAAATGGATCGTTCATGAGCTAACTAAGTTAATTATGCAATTTTTGACATAAGTAAGCTAAGTACATATCATTTTAGAGCTAACTTAGGTAGAATGGATGGTTTATGAGGTCAGTAAGCTTATTAAGTCATTTTGGAGGAAAAGAAGCTAACTCTAGGTCATTATGGTAAGCATATTGGAGGAAATAAAGCTAAGTCTAGGTCTTTATGCATTTGTTAAGCAAAACACTAGAGAAACTTACCGTGATCACGGAGGTGTAGGAGCGGGCTGGCTCGCGCCGGTAGCTGGAGAAGGAGCGGGCTGGCTCGCGCCGGTAGCTGGAGAAGGATCGTGCGATGCGTTTCTAGAGTTAAGCTGCACTAAAGATCATTTCCAATGTCTCGTTAGCATTATGACACTCAAATGTGAAGACTAGAAAGTAATGTCCATTCAAATTAAACTCACCGTGCTCCCAGGAGCAATCACTGGCATCGGCGGAGCGGTCTGACCGGAGTTCTCGCACACAGACTGCACATTTGGTTTTCACAATAGAGTCATACTAGTTAGTAATGAGACTCAAATGTTAAGACTAGCAAGCAATCTACAGAAGAAACTTACCACGAGGAGCTCGTACATGTCCCTTGCCTGCATGTCATTCCGTGCCCTCTCCTCCTCCAACATCTTTGTTGTCTTCTCCTCCAACTCCCGCTGCCTCTCCGCCGCCTCCGCCAGAAGTTTCTCCGTTCTATCTCTCTCACTCTGTATAGCAGCCTGCAACACCACTCACATGACCATTTGTAATCATTGATGGAAGCGCACACAATGTAATGGAGAAAGATAGCTGAGCGTATAACTAACCTTGAAGGCGAGTTAGACTGGCCGTTCACGTGGCCTTATCTCAGGAGCGGAGCTCAACTAGCACGCCTTGATCTCTGGGAGAGTGCCAGGACAACGGATAAGTCCATCTCCCATGGCTATGGAGCCATGGGACCTCCCGCCACCAGATATCATCAACAGCTCTGTATCAATGGGACCCTGGCTCGGGTTAAAGTCCTCCCCTTTCCTCGCCTTCCCCTGATCTCTATATTGCATGAGCTTGTCGTGGGCGGAGATGTTGGTGAAGTTCTTTGGATCATCGAGGTCAGACGCAGAGAATGCCTTGACTTTCTTGTAAGGACCAGTGTGGGCCATGGCATACAGGTCGTACACCTCTGGCACCTTATCTGCCTTATTGTAGCGTGCCTGAAAGAGAGAAACAAAGTAAATTAGTAATTAAAGGTCTAAAGCTAGCATGATGAATGAATTGCATGAATCATGAAGCAAACCACATACCCAGTTCCGCCCGTACTGAAATAAGTTGGAGCTGCCTTGGTGGTGTGGCACACCTTCCATTTGGGCACGTTTGTCCTTGGCCTCTTTGTGGGTGGCCAGCCATTCTTTTGAGCACCACGCATTGACCAACACCTCCCAACAATCCATCCGATCCGCACACCATCTCGGAGGGGCCTAAGTTAGCAAATTGAAACTTGAGCACTAAGGCTATGAATTACTAAATGAAGGAAGTAAGTACAAGGCCTTAAGAATTACCTTCATGTACTTCTCCTTACTCAAGAACTTATCGCGGCACTCCTGCTTGGGCTTCTTGATACCACACCCGGCGTAGTAGTCTCGAACAGCCTGCACCCGAACCTCATGCCGTAAGTTCTGAAGTAGGCGCTTGCACTCCTTGTGGATAACATGATCCGCCTCCTCCTCGTATCCCTCCTCACACCTGTAGAATGTCTGCAATCAAATGAGACAATATTTATTAGTATAATGAATAACTAGCTAGTTGAAGATTTTTAATTGTGTAAAGGAGCAATTACCCAGAACTTTCTGATCACGACGTCTGCCCTCGTCTTGAACAAGACACCGTCGATAATCTCACCCGGCGGGGCCGGGGCAGCCAAGTAGTGCTCCCAAGTCAATCCAACCTCTGGAAGCCGACCCTCACCAGGCAACGTGACAAACCCCGGAAAGTTTTGCCGAATCAGAACTCCAAGGACGGAGTTGGGCCGGCGGACACTTTCATGGTGGTCCCAACCCCTGCAGCATGACAAGGCCAACGCATCAGTTATTTGAAGAAACGTGAATGCAGAAGGTACAAAAATATTAAATGCACTTACCTCTCCCCATCAGGGAAAATCAACCACCTCTGCTCGCGGGTCGCCGGCACGGACGGGAGCCGTGTAGCACCACGCTGGTAGACGTTGCCCCCCTCCTCCCCTCCTCATCAGTCGGCTCCCCGCCATCATCAGCATGGCCACTCGGCTCCCCGCCATTCTCAGGCTGACCCGACCAGGTACCCCATCCAGACGTGTGCTCCTCCGGGGTCTCGTGGGCCCAAGTCTCGTGGGAATAGATCAAATAATTAATGGGGGAGGAGGACTTGTCATTTGTGCTCACCCACGAACGAAGGGGCAGAGCTCGTCAAACGCACTTGCACATTTAAAACTACACGATCAACACAATTATATATGATGTTTTTCATAACAAAATCGAAAAATATATGACCTAACTAATAATTCACAAATATATGACCCCGTCGGCCTCTGGAAGCCAAAGAACACCTTTTCGGGAGGTGTCGGGGGTCGGGGTGTCCTGTCAGTGTTGGGGTGCCGTGTCGGGGTCGGGGTGCTGTTTCGGGGTCGGGGGGTCGGGGTCAGGGGGTCAGGGGGTCGGTTGTCGGGGTGTGGTGTCGGGGTCGGGGTGTCGGGGTGGGGTGTCGTGTCGGTGTCGGGGTGTGGTGTCAGGGTGTCGGGGGTCGGGGTCGGGGTCGGGGTGTCGGGCCGGGGTGTCGGGGTGGCGTGTCGGGGTCGGGGTGTCGGGGGTCGGGGGTCGGGGTGTCGGGCCGGGGTGTCGGGGTGGCGTGTCGGGGTCGGGGTCCGGGTGTGGGGGGTCGGGGTCGGGGTGTCGGCGGTCGGGGTCGGGGTCGGGGTGTCGGGCCGGGGTGTCGGGCCGGGGTGTCGGGGGTCGGGGTCGGGGTGTCGGGGGTCGGGTCGGGGTGTCGGGGGTCGGGGTCGGGGTGTCGGGGGTCGGGGGTCGGGGTCGGGGTGTCGGGGTGGCGCGTCGGGGTCTTCTTCTTCTTATTCTTTCTTCTTCTTCTTTCTTCTTCTTCTTTTCTTTCTTCTTCTCCCTTCTCCTCCTCCTCCTCCTCTTTCTTCTTCTTCTTCTTCTTTCTTCTTCTCCTTTTTCCTCTTCTATATTGTTCTATTTTTCAACTTTCTTCTTATTCTTCTTCCTTTTTTCCTTTTTCCTCTTCTTCTACTTCTTCTTCTTTTTTTTCAACTTTCTTCTTCTTCTAATAATCTAAACCTAAATCTAGCACTAACCTAAACCAACCACTAACCTAAACCTATCAATAACCCAATTAAACCTAAACAGCAAAGAAAAATAGTAGAAAAAAAACAAAAAATGCTCACCTTGGCTCCTCTTGATGGAGGATGGAGGGGGCGGCGCGGGCGCAGGGGCGGCGGCGAGCCTGGCTCCGGGGCGGTGGGTGCGAGGCGGACGCAGGGGCAGGGGGGCGAGGCAGACGCAGGGGCGAGCCTGCCTCCGGGGGCGGCGCGGGCGCAGGGGCGGCGGCGAGCCTAGCTCCGGGATGCAGGGGGCCCGCAGCAAGCCTGGCTCCGGCGTGGGCGACGGGACGCCGGGGCGGTGGCGGGTGGTGGGGGCGACGGGGCGAGGGGCGGTGGGGCCAGGGGGCGGTGGCGGGTGGCGGCGGCGGCGAGTGGTTGGGACGATGGGGCGACGGGGCGAGGGGAGGTGGGGCAAGGGGGCGGCGGTGGGTGGCGGGCGCGGCGGCGGGTGGCGGTGGTCGTCGGGGAGGAGAGGGGGACAGATCGAACAGAGAGACATGGGTGGAATGGGGAGCCGTTAGTAACCTAAATGTTTGCCGTCTGCCCTCCTTTGCCGTCCGCTTACTTGCTCTTTGCGTCCGCTAGCAGACGACAAAGAGGGGGGGCCGTTAAGTTTTTTTAAACCAGCTCGTCAGTGGGGCCCCCTGCCTCTTTTCCGTCCGCTAGCCGACGACAAAGCTTCTTTGTCGTCTGCTAGCGGACGGCAAAGAACTGGCTGATGGCAAAGAAGTACTTTGCCATCAGCTAGTTCTTTGCCGTCTGCTTTTGGGTAGCTAAGGGCAAAGAGCTTCTTTGCCGTCCGCTAGCAGACGGCAAAGAGCTGGCAGATGGCAAAGTAGCTGATTCCAGTAGTGGAGCCCCCAGAATATGTTGTGTACCAAGGATCCATGAGCGGTGAGAGCCGTCAATTCTGGGCCACTGTACACATCTACGGTAGGGGTCTAGCACCCGAACGCCCCTACAGGTTCACCGGAAGAACAACTTCCTTTGAGCCACAAGCCATCCAACTAGCTGCTCGAGAAGCTATAGTTCATCTCCGACACTTGTCGCCCAGAGTTAACTGTCGCTCGTTCCACTACTACCCCAGATGTGAAGGGTATGGCAGACAACCCCAAGTTGCCAACGGAAATCACGAGACAGATCCTGCATTGTTGCACTAGTGCGCTATGTAAATGCACTAGAGGAACTGTGCGATCAGATCACAATTGATCTAATCGCAGCTCGTGGAGAGTTGGTTCGTCGAGCCCCGGCGAGAGAAGAGAACGAGCCCAACGTCGACAACCCAGTCGTGCTATTTGGACACCCGATCGAGTCCCTGAGGACTACCCCAGCCATCGGCCAAGGTGCTGCGATAACCCCAGAAGTGCTTCTTCGCATTTTGGGAACACACTCCAACGGAGTTGTGGCCAGCAATCCCCGAGATGGTCATCATCGCTACCCCGAGCCTGCAGCCCCTCAGCCCACTCTAGCTAATTCCGATGGCAAGACCGGCGGAGAAGCCTCAACATCCACAAGGCACGCCCACTTGGATGTAAACGAGGTAGGCTAAGTCACCCGAGTCGTATCAAGTTCCAGTGTATCCTCACTTTGTAATCGTGTGACCTTGTAAATAAACGCCGCCTGTCGTTGTGCCTCTGTATCCTTGCATGGAAATGCCAGATTGCATTATAAATTTCTACCCCAGACACAGTTGCCAAAAACCTCCCCGACAACCCCCACAGTAACACGTCACCTCGGTGGAATATGTGTATCTGTGGCATTGACCTCGACCCGTGGGACAGAGCTGGAAATTTCTTTGCCATTCACCACGGTAAAAAGTGACCCAACTCCAGTGCTATAAAAGGCCACCGCATGACCTTGCCAAAGCACCCCTCACCTTGTGCACCATCCTCACAACCATTTCTTGCCATGCCGAGCCCCAGCATTCATCTGAGAACCCCAGATGCAACCCCGGGTAGTTTTGTCAAGATATTGTGGGATTTTACCTGCAGTACCATGGGCGCTACCCAGCCACCCCAGTACAAGTTCAAATCAAGAATCACCTCTTCCACCTCGAGATATTGGGCAGCAGTGCACATCCCTCCCGTAAACTCAAACCAAGACCCAACGGAGGTCTCCTTCGTGGGGAAATCTATGCCAACCCCACATATGGCCATAGAAGCTGCTGCATACGAAGCGCTTGATCGCCTTCGATTCGCGGTACCCTATGCCAGCGAACGAGGGTATTATTACTTTCCGAGCCATGCAGCACCCGGAGGAATAACATCTTTTCCCGGTGGACGATTTGAGAAAGACCCAGTCCTGGCCAACCTTGTCCAGTACGTCATCGCTCAAGAACGTTTAACCCAACATGTGATGGGTTATCTCCAGAGCCTCGCAGATTTAAATCCCCAAATCGCCATCGGCAGATCACTGAGGCCTGACCAAGAGAGACGCATACATCGACTGGTCAATCCCCTTCCCCCGATAGAAGAGGATTGTGTCCCAATACCAGAGACGTTTTCTCGGGACCCCGTCCAGTTACCATTTCCATTTTAGACGTCGCTGCTGTGTTCATTGTTGCAACATTTATTTATGTGTGTGACTTATGTGTGATACCCTGAGTTGTACGACGAATAAATTATTTGGCTTCTACTAATATGTATAGTTTTGTTGTGGTTTATGCCCCTTTATTTTTAACTGTTTTCCCTCGCGAAAAAAAATCCCGGAGTAAGATTACTTTCCCCCGGAGCGACTGCATCGTACACCTTTTCACGACGTGGATTATTTAGTTTCACACAGCATCACGGCAGCAGACTCACAACCGCTCGAGCACATACCCGGCTTGCAAAAAAAACGAGTAACTGTGGAGTATTTGTTTTTCAAAACAACCCTTAGCAAATCTCGAGGACGAGATTTTTCTTAAGGGGGGTAGTGTTGTGACACCCAAAATATTTGACCTTGTTTTATTAATTAAAATTTTGCCAGGAAATTAAAACTTTTATTTTCTGGGCTCCCTTTTGATTTTTGAACCATTTTTCTCCCTTGTCATTATGGATTTTTTCCCCAAAGAAGAAAACTTTTCAAATATGTTATTGGACTTGTTTAACCTCTCAAGAAAAATTTTTCTTTTTAGAAAAATTACACAATTAATTTGCTTGATCTTTAATTCCTTGAAAAATGGTTTTTCCAAGATTATATGGCCATATTTGAACTACAACCATTTGATAAATTCACTTAAAATTCCAACCAAAATTTGGAGATGGCATGTGATGTTTTTAAATCACTTCTATACAAAAATATCTTTTATTCATAAAATATTTTGAGCACCACACCCAATTTTCTTCTCTGGTCCAGTAGGTAATTTTGCACTACAACCTATTTAAATATTTCTTTCTAGCCCCCACCAAAATTATGGGATGTTGGTAGTAGCTTATGATTCAACTTTATGCAAAAACCGAGTGATGTTATTTGATAAATATGAGTGTATCAACCTCATTTTCATTCTGTTCCAACTTGATGGTTTGTACAGCAACCATATTTTTGCTTGCTCTTTGGCTCTTGATTCCTTTTCCTACTTGTAGTCCTCCCTACTAAACCCCTAAGTCCAAGAGCATGCACCCATTGGATCACTTTTGGTTCATGGGATAATGGCATTCATCTCCTGTCCAAAATTGAGGTTTTGCAAAACTTGCACTAACAAGTTTGTGCTTTTCACAAGCTAACCGCACCACCCTCTTTTTCACCTAATGAAACCACCATCTGGAGATTTTGGCCCCTCCAAGAATAGCCTAGGTGCCTGTGGCATTTAGTCAAACACCTGGAATGCATGGACATAACTGGCATGAGTTTTTGTTTTCTTTGTGAACTTGGTCTCCTGACCTAACCACCTTGTCCCTTGATCTCCCCTCTATCAATAGCCTAGTCCTGTTGCTTGCCAACCCCGCCTGAGCGCTCTGGAGTGCCATGGCATTTCGCCGAGCAGCTGGTGGGCGTGCACTGGGCGCGCCCAGAGCGCGCCAACTGCAGCCGCGCACACGAGCCACCGCGTCGCGCCCCTGGCTTGGCCTACACTGCAGAACCACGCCACGCGCTCCCCTTCTCGCCACAACATGCCATCCCTCCCTGCCGCCCTACAGCGCTGCCACGAGAGCCCTCTTGGCGGCACGCCCGCAGCCGCATCCGCCACCGCCATGGGCAGCACCGCCCCGACCACCATAGTGAGCCAGCTCGCCTCCATGGATAGTGGAGCTTTCGTCAGTAGCTCTTGGAGCCGACCAACCACCGCCACGTCGCCCTGCAGCACAGTAGGGCGGTTCGCCGGCGAACTTATCCCCGGCCGCCGCAAACCGACATGGCCACGCTATAAAAAGAGACCCCGAGCCCCTCTGAGCACGCCCACAACCTCAGTCCACTCCTCCAGTCCCCCCCCCATGGCAGCCAATCGACCCGAGGAGGTCGTCTTCTTCCTCTCCGACAACTCCTGCCGCCGCTCCTACCCCGGCCATTCCGGCGCAACTAGAGCCTCTTCGGTCCTCCCAATGCCACCAAACGACTCCAATCCATCTTGCGGAGCCGCCCAAACCCCCAGCTGCGACGGAGAGCCACCGGAGCAACAAAACCACTTTGCTCCCGAAACCACCGGCCGTTGCGAAGCTCGTCGACGGCGATTCCCTACATCTCTGACGAATCTACAACCACCCGAAGGACCACCCTTGATCCGCGGATCCATCCCCGTCCTCAACACCCCGCAAGGACTCGCCATTCGCTGGCGACCCTCGCCGGAGTTCCGCCCCGCTCGGGCAGAGAGATAGGAGGGGAGGGAAGACTAGTCAAACCTGACCAGTGGGCCAGGCGGGCCCACTGTCAGTGACACCACGCGCGTCCATGCTGGATAAGTGGAGGCGTAATTTCAAAATACGCCTTCGATGTGGTCAGTTCGAAACGTTTTTCTTTTTCTGTTTAATTATTTTAAAAACCGATTTTGACCAGAACTTTGACTGGTTATATCTTTTTAAGTATAACTCCAAATGAGTTGATTCTTTTTCCTACATCTCTCAAATTCTTTCTAGTTTATTTTAAGATTTATTTGAAAATTTTCCAAACAACTTTTTTGTACTGTTTTTGAAATATGTGTTATTTGCATATTTTTGAAAATAGGATTTTTGGAAGAGAAGAAAGCCTTCAAAAGATTTGGAGTGCACCCTGCCTTTCCACACCAAGAAGGCAAGCATTCTGAGCCCTGGCATAATATTTTGCATGCATTGTTTGACACGTTTATGACACTACCTCAATTCGTGGAACTCGTTATTTTATGTGGTGATATGATCATTTGCATGAATGCTTATTTGGAATTTCCTTGCTATTGGAAAAGGGCATGTTTGTGATAAAGATCATCCTCGTATGCTGTTCATTCCTACCGGAAGGAAAACGGGAAAGTCACTCTCTTGGGTAGACCCGAGCTTGTCCCAGGTTCCTCGTCGAGACGAGTGTGTACGGCATGGCACGAAGGGTATGATGAGTGGTGAGTCTGTCCATTTGATGAAATATGTTCGTTATGCTAATCATGCAGGGAATACCCAAAACCTCCTGAGTCGACCATAGATCGAGTCTTGTTCCGGTAACCTCCATGCTTATTTCGTACTACCACTTGTCCCTGCCATAGGTAGGGTACGGTTCAGTAAGTTGTCAACCCCTTTCCTAGCACACATCGTACAGAGAGGCCATGGTGGAAGATACCGGAGGCATTCGGTAGGCACGCCACCTGACCCGGGGACATGGGTGTCTCGGTTGTAGCCGAAGGGGTAGCTCCCCTAGTTTGCGCGCGGTATAAATTTTGTGATCCCATGCTACGTCAAGGTTGTAGCCTCCCCACTTAGAGTTTTGCTTAACAGGTGTCGTGGGTGATTTCCAGACACCGGTAAGTTAGGCTGGTGTGTGCGGATTGGTGTGTTTTCAACCAAAAGACCGCAGACGGAATTAGTCCTGATGGACTAACGGAATCCGTTGCTCGTGGGTAAAGAGTACACCCTCTGCAGAGATTAAACCTATTCGAATAGCCGTGTCCATGGTTAAGGACTACAGTCTGGGATGGGCCAAGTGTCGGTCTTAGTGTCGGTCTTCGGAGGAGAGATTGTTAAACCAGAAATTGGATTGTGACTTGTGACTTGTGAAGATTATGGTTATTATTATTTTGGACTAACCCATTGAGTATCCCTGGGACGGTTCTACCTCTTGGATATTCACTTTGAATATTTTATCAGCCCTTTAGGTGGCATCTCTCAGACGCCCGACTGTGGCCTATTTATTACTTCGTTTACTTATAAGCCCTTTATGTGGTGTCGCTCAGACGCCCGACTGTGGCATGCTTGTTATTTCTTTCACTTATAAGCCCTTTCTGTGGTGTCGCTCAGACGCCCGACTGTGGCATGCATGTTTTTCCATTTACTTATAAGCCCTTTATGAGGTGTCGCTGAGACGCCCGACTGTGGCATTGCCTGTTATTTATTTATTTATTTTTATAAGCCCTTTATGAGGTGTCGCGGAGACACCCGACTGTGGCATTGCTTGTTATTTTACTTTATAAGCCCTTTTTGTGGTGTCGCATAGACGCCCGACTGCGGCACTTTATTCCCGCTCCTTCATTACTTATTCATGTGGCATATAAGTAACTTGCTTGCATGCATAAGAGGTGTTTTATTTATGACTGACGATGTGATCATAGCATATTTTAGTGCATGTTTAACAAATATATTATTCCAGTGTCCATAATGTTTGCGAGTACATTCAAAGTACTCACTGGCTTGTCCCTGGCTATTGTCTTGGCCAGATATCTGCTTGGAGAGGAGCGTTGCGATGACAGCCCCGGAAGCTAGGCAACGGTGTTAGCAGCCTCGCGAAGATAGGAGTTAACCTGGTCAGCTGTTCCTGTGGGAAATGGAGTCCCATAGACCGTGGTGAACCACAAACCGCTTCCGCCATCAACCACTAGAAACCAATTGTTGTACTCACATACCCGAATGGTCTTGTACTACATATTTTGTACTTTTGCTTGGGATTTCTGTAACAAGTTGGTCCGGACGTCTGTTTGGGGTCGCACGGTGGAGTTGGCTTGACTATGCTAAACATTTCATGAAGGCAGGCAAGGCATGATGATTGATGAGCGCTCTATAGTAGGAAGGAGAGCCGAGTAGCCCCATCCCTTTCATGGTCTTTTCCTTTTCTGTGGTGCATAACTATCAGCATTTGCACAGTCTTACGTACTACTACTAGTAGCGCACTGGTATGGGATGACGCGATCGTCTAATCTCGGCCTGCCCACTGGCTCGCGATGGGGTTATTTTTGTTTGCTGCACCTAGCCATTGCGCTTGCTCGGACGTGACACCCATATTCTGATAGTCAGACAGTACCGCGTGGCCTTCAGACAGTCCAAACATACCAATCATACAAGATGACGCATCCCGCTTGCGGGGAAGAGTACCCAAGCACCTTGCAAAACTAAACGCAATCACAGATGGGAACATGACAAGACAAACAATATGGCTAAGTTTTACTCACCGCCGGGAAGAGGAGTTCTTCACTCCTTGCCATCGTTGGCCAGCAAAGTGGCCAACCTTTTCGACGCAAACCTCACAAAAACACCTCCCCCGACAGGTCAAATATGTTCGGCCAATTCCGTTTGCCATGCTAAATCTTATCACACTCCGTGTAAACTCTAGGCAGGATTTGTGGCAACAACTGGAAGATGACTATAGGGGGGGTCATCCTGACCGAAGAAGATAGGGATAATTTGGTTTTGGACACTTGGACTCTTCTCTCTTCTGGCTAGTTTATGTAAGGTCAAGTATCGATTAGACCCGGAGGGGGGAGGATGGAAAATATGGCAATTTATTCAGAAATGCAACTTCAAAGGAAATTTGAATCGACAGCGTAATTGTGCCTTTTCCTTTCTGCGTTGGTATGAACTTTTGCCTTGTTCCTACCACAGGCCTTTGTGGCACGTGTGGGGTTTTAAGTTCTGGCTCATCTACTCTGGCTCAGCCTAACCGCTGTATATAGTGTTTGGTTGGCTTTTGTTGCCTCGTTTTAATAAAATGAGTTGGGGGAAACCCCTCTATTTCAATATCTAAATAACTTAGTTGTAATTACATAACTGAGTAGATGTAGATCTAACACACAACAAATAACTCAGAGGAAATAAAATAGAATGACTGAATTATAGACAGGAGCAAGGTAGATAAAAGAAATAACTATTGTAATTACATAACTGAGTAGATGTAGATCTAACACACAACAAATAACTTAGAGGAAATAAAATAGAATGACTGAATTATAGACAGGAGCAAGGTAGATAAAAGAAATAACTAAGTAGTAGTAGCCGTACTCAAGTCTCACAAACAAGCATACAACCTTGAGAACGGCAAGGGCGAGCACAAAACCAACATGGTGTAAGCAACAAAATAAGGTAGTTCGCAGCAAGGTCTTCAAATCAATCATAGAGAAAGAAGACATTGAAGTTCTTTGAGCCACATAGGCAGATTACAAAATGTAAAGTGGAGCAAAGAGATAGAACCCGTAAGCATGATGAAGACAATTTGGTTATTGATCCAGTTTGAGTTGTTGGTCCAACTCTATGTCTGGTTGGAGAGGTTGGGATAAAACTTAGAAGACAATCTCGTCTTCACCCTATTCTCCTTGAGCTAAAATCACTTAGACCTCGCTCAAACACTCGTGGTGGAACGCCGTCTCCCGGGTTGTGGCGACATCCTGCGGTGCCGGCGTGACCGCCGCCGGCTGGGTAGCGTGGGCCCGGCGCTCCTGCTCCTCCACGTCGCGCTCCCACTGCTCCAGGCGCTCGCCCTCGCAATGCTCCTCCCCCAGCCGACACTGTCACTAGTGCTCGAGGTACATTTGCTCATGCGCCAGCGTCACCCCAAGCCAGATGGGTGGTGCGCTGACCCTCTCTCATACCTCTCCTTGCCAGGTCCACCGCTGGGGTGCCATCTTAGGGGACGGGGCCGGCTCGGTCTTGACGGGGACGGCGGCGCCAGCGGTGGCACGACGCAGTCTCTGGCAGAGGAGAGATGGCCTCTACCTTGCGCGCCTCGTACGCCGCCTCCTCGTCCTCCTTGTGCTGCTCTTCCTCTTCGCTTTTACGAAGGGCAGCCGTCAGTGCCGCCTGGTTGGCAGAATCCGCCGCATGGTCCTCATGGCGCACGACGTGGGATAGCGAGGTGTCAGCCCACACGTGCTAGATGTCAAGCCGGCGCTGCTGCTCGTGTTCGACAGTGAACCTGACCTCCTAGTCGGGACAGTCGGTTAGGCGGGGTTGAGATGTTGCGTCTTTGTCAGCAGATCCCGCCGGCGACGTTCTCCTCCGCGTGAGCCTGCGGCGTCCGCGGCACCGCCGGCACTGGGATCCTATTTGGATCCAAATGCCAAACATGCGGCAGCGTAATACGTTGGGGTATGGGAGGGGGATGCGATGCTCCCAATGCCACCTCGCCTGGTGCACTGGGACGCCTATCCGCTACCTCGCCGGGCGGGATGACGCCGGAGACATCGGGGGGATTACGCATGAAGACGATGAGGCAAGGGACTTGCCCTTGTTTTTGCTGGCGAAGAAACCCATGGTGGCGTGAGTTGGCTAGGGTTTGTTGCCGGTGGTGGGAGCAGCAGAGATGGCTAGATGGGGACGGAAGGCTGGAAGAGGACCAGGCCGCCCCCGCATGCGCGAATTAAAAAAGGATACTCGTCATCGCTGATGCGTGGGCCCGTGATTTGTGGTCATCATTAATTCAGACGCGGGAGGTAGTTCTCCGGCCGCCATGTGGGGACGCGACGTACACCAAGCGGGCGCGTGACGCGTATGCGCCAACGCATTTCAGGCACAAATTTGGGCTAGAAATTGGTCCTCCCGGACACGTTTTGGGAATGGGTCGGCGCATTTAGCCAACGTTGTTATCCACGGTGTCCCAAACGGATGGCGGCAGAAGAAATGGGTCGTCGCGTTGGAGTTGCTCTTATCAAACTCCATGTAAACTCTAGGCAGGATTTGTGGCAACAAAATGCAGGATGACTGCTCGGGGTTATCCTGACTGAAGAAGATAGGGATAATTTGGTTTGGACACTCGACTCTTCTTCTTCTGGCTAGTTTTGAAGGAAATATGCCCTAGAGGCAATAATAAAGTTATTATTTTATATTTTCTTATTGGTGATAAAGATTTATTATTCATGTTAGAATTGTATTGATTAGAAACCTTAATACATGTGTGAATACATAAACAAATACCGTGTCCCTAGTGAGCCTCTACCAGACTAGCTCACTAATCAAAGATGGTTAAGGTTTCCTAACCATAGACATGTGTTGTCATTTGATAATGGGTTCACATTATTAGGAGAATGATGTGATGGACAAGACCCTTCCGTTAGCTTAGCATTATGATCGTTCAGTTTTATTGCTACTGCTTTCTTCATGTCAAATACATATTCCTTTGACTATGAGATTATGCAACTCCCGGATACCGGAGGAATCCCTTGTGAAAGGATCAATATAGTTGACTAGAGGGGGGGGGTGAATAGGCAACTAACAATTTTTAGCTTTTCTTTACCAATTTAAACTTTGCATCAAAGTAGGTTGTCTAGATATGCAACTAGGTGAGCAACCTATATGATGCAACAACAACAAGCACACAAGCAAACAAGGGATACATCACAATAAGCTTGCACAAGTAAAGGTAAGAGATAACCAAGAGTGGCACCGGTGGATACGAGGATGTGTTACTGAAGTTCCTTCCCTTCGAGAGGAAGTACGTCTCCGTTGGAGCGGTGTGGAGGCACAATGCTCCCCAAGAAGCCACCAGGGCCACCGTATTCTCCTCACTCCCTCACACAATGCGAGATGCTGCGATTCACTATTGGTGCCCTCGAAGGTGGCGACCGAACCTTTACAAACAAGGTTGGGGACCTCTCCACAACCGAATTGGAGGTTCCCAATGAAACCATGGAGCTTCACCACAATGGAATGTGGCTCCGAGGTGACCTCAACTGTCTAGGGTGCTCAAACACCCAAGAGTGACAAAATTCACACAAGAAAGTATGGGGGAATCAAATATCCTTTGGTGGAAGTGTAGATCTAGATCTCCTCCTTCCATCCCTAGCAAATCAACAAGTTTGAGTGGCTAGAGAGACAGATCAGGAAAGAGAGATTGAATGGCATTAATGGTGGAGAGAGAGAGGCAAGAGGTAAGTGTGGTAGGTGGAAGAACCACCCTTACGTAGCAAACCCTAAAATCCAACCGTTACTGCAAAAACAACACTGCAGCGCTACAACCGCTCCTTGTCCCGGTACAACCGGGACTCATGGATATACTGCAGAACCCTACCAAGCGGTACAACCGGACAGGCAAGTGGTAGTACCGGCTGTGAAGAATAACCAGAACAACCGCTCAACCACCGCTATGAAACAGAAGCGGGACACCCTTGTGAGCGATGATTGAGCGGTAGTGCACCGGTGCAACCGCCTGGCCCTAGAACCCTGGGTGGCTAAGTCCTAAGCGGTACAACCGCTTAGGCACTGGTGGTACCGGTGTGCGGAGCACAACCGGAACAACCGGGCCACCACCGCCCGAGTACCTCATCAAAACAGAACCATGAACGGTTACTGAGTGGTACCTGGCTGGTACAACTGCCGATGAACACCACAGAAAGTTTAAGCATGGGGCGGTACAACCGCCCGAGGGCAGCGGTACAACCACTTGGGTATGCACTGGGATGTACAACCCCAAGGTATCACCCCTAGGGTAGTGGTTGGGTCAGTGCCAAGGGCCAGCGGTACAGCCGCTCGAACAAGCGGTACAACCGCTGGGAGTACACAACAACAGTTGAAAAGAAGGGAGCTCTCTCTCTAATAAGAAACAGAAGGCAAAGGTGGGTGAGGAAAAAGTGTACGTGAAATGATTCACCCAACTCCTTCCGATGTGGGTTCCCTCTTAATAGTACGGGTTTCCTACGACCAAAGGGATAAACACGTAGACGAACACTGTCTTCGATCTTTTCCTTCCAGAGAGAATAACTAATTGATGCAAGCCTAATCACTGAGAACCTGAAGCACTTAGCACAAGATTAGACCACCAAAGAGTTGTCATCATCATCCAAAACACAAAGCAGGGAAATGACCTTACAATCTCCCCCTTTTGGTGGATGATGACAACAACACGATTTGCAAGAGAGAGGTCTAGAAAATATAGACGGGACTCCCCCTAGAAGTGTGCACAAATTTGAATTTGCTTTTGGAATACAAAGGCACACATTAGGAGCAAGACTCCCCCTAGATTTTATAGACCCACCACTCCTACTAGACATGTGAAGGTAAGCAATGGGCGCATAAAAATGGAGTAAAGACTATAACAGATAAACAACATTAATGATAAATAGAGGAGCGCATGTCTCACACCATGCAAGTCGAGATAAACAACAAGGTCCACACACTAAAGTTCAAAACCAAGCATGAACAACGAAAAACACAAACCCAAGCAAATCCCATGCAAATACCGAGACCTAACAGAACTCTCTCCCCCTTTGGCATCAAGACACCAAAAAGGAAAAGAGCAAAGCTAGCGCCCAGAGCTTAATAGTCCTCCTCGAACTCCTCGTTCGCATATGGATCCTCAGCATCATCAGACTCCTCATCCTCGTCCTTGTCAGCGTCCTCCATGATATCATCATCAGCAGCAAAGGAGGTAGAAGGTTGGCGAGGAGCCTCATCATCAGACCATGTGCTGTGCGCGGAGATCCACCGTTCCTCAGGGGTGATGCTCTTCTCAGAACCACTCTGGACATGCATGTTGAGGTGCTTCATCATAGCAATCCGATGATGCCTAGAAAGCTTCTCATTGACATGAGTCTCATACATCTTCTTCTGAATGTCAGTCTGAAGGCAGAAAGTCTTCTTCACTTTAGTAGTGAGCTTGGTCACCCAAGAGGGCTTGGCCCCTGGATCCAGCTCAAAGTCCTCATCATCTAAAGTAGCATACACATCCTCAGGATCATTGGCAGGAAAAGCGAGGCTCGGCATGCTTCTTCTTCTTGAGTTGCTTGACCTCATGCATGGTGAGATTATCTCAGGAGGTGAGACACTCTCCAGGGCGGCGAACAACGCACACTGAGTTCATAAAGCACATGATAAAAGGAGCATAAATGGGGACCTTCCTATAGATGACCATGTTGTACATCTCATGCCATCGCCAGTTGGACACATCAAAGGTAGCACCAGACCCCACCTTGGTTATCATAGCAACAAGCAAGTCAACAAGGTACCCATAGACTTCATCCTGATTTCCAACCTTTGGCAAAAGCACATTGCGGAACACTCGATGCATGATATAATAGACCTTCTGAAGATCCTTGGATTCTCCAATAATGCCTCGTCCACGAATGTATAGGGGAGCAAGTTTCTCCCTAGGCATAGAATGGGGATGGTCATGAGGACGGATGCCACCATTCCCTTCGAGGCCGGTATCCTCATACCCAATGGAATTGTAGAAAGCCCTCCAAGGCACTTGAAAGAGCTCATCACGGCACATGAATGTGACAGTGCGAGCGTCATCTTCTCCAAAGTGAACGGTGGCATAAAACTGATGAATGAGCTGAACATCAAAGTCACAGTTGACAGACATGAGCTTGACCAAATCAAACTCCTCACAAAGAGCCAAAGCCTCACCAAAATACTCCAAGTTGCTCCTCCAATGATCAAGATTGATGGTCCACTGCTTGGCATACCTATTCTTGTTGTTCTCAAAAAGTTCATGAACAATCCTCACTTGCATCTCATTCCGGAACTGAACGGTGGTCCAACGAGGTGCAATGAACCTCGTATGGATTCTTCGTCCAGAAAGCTTCCCAATCATTAGCTTTCCATCGGTGCAGGGGCATAACCACACGTTGCTTTGCAGCGGAAGACTTCTCACGGCGAGTGGGTTTGGTGGGAATCACAACCTCTTCTTCTTCACTGCTCTCAATAGGACGCTTGCATCTCCTAGCCCTCTTCTTGGTCTTGCTATGAGGAGTAGAGCGAGAACTAGAGCCTCCTGCACACACACACACACACGCATGGGAAGAACACAAGAAACCCAACAAAGACGAGAGGATTGCACACACGAGCAGAGGAATAGATTGAATGCAAAACAGAGAAGATAGAATAGTGCTACGTGGTTCAGACATCGTGGTTGTACCGGTTCTACAACCGGTAGTACCGCTCAAGCAGTTGTACCACCCATGAGGCGGTAGAACCGCTAGGAGAGTAGCACTACCAATTGTAGATAGATTATCCACGATATTTGAATCAAACTAACAATATTCTAACTTCTAAGAAATGCAAACAATGCAGGAGGCATATATAGATCTCTTCCACCCGATAGTTTGAACAGTAAACGCGGATTGTCAAGTAAGGCCCTAGAAGAAGGGAAGGAAACCCTAGAGAGAAGAAAACGGGGCATTACCGGCATCCATGGGAAGAGATCGGGAAGGAGGGGGCCTCCATGCAGCGGATCCATGGAAAGCCCTCGGATCCGGAGCGCGACGAGCACTTCGGGGCAGGGGAAATGTCGACTGGCGGCTAGGGCAGGAGATGGAGGAGGAAAGGGGATGAAGGGAAAAGAAAACCCTTTGGCCCCGACCCTATATATATGCCCGCAGACGCGAAGCAGTTGTACCACTCCAAGGAGTGGTTGTACCGCTTCTGGTACATGACAGTGGTTGTGGGCGGTACTTCCGTTGCCTGGAAGGCAGCGGTAGTACCGCCTGTAACCGACCGGTAGTACCGGCCAGAAGCACAACCTGGGGTCGAGCGGTGGAACCGCTCAAACACCCTGCGAGTCCTCCTGGGACGGTACAAGCCGAGGGCACCAGCTGTTAAACCGCTCGGGCCACCGGTTGTACCGCCCAATCAGCATTGCCCGAACCAAGATCAATATGTGTGCAATTGGATTGGATGTTTTTAGGAGAAGGAGAAGGGCTTGGGATGGAGCACGACACTGGAATATGGTGTGAAGATCTCCAAGAGAGCAAGAAGCCACCAACGAGAAAAACCCCAACTTGGAGATCACAACACCTAGGACCTAACACAATACTAAGCAAGAGCGAAAAAGAACCAAGAAAAATGAACTCCAACCCCCTTCAAAAGGGAGGGCGTTGGCCGAGGCCACCTATGTTTGAGTGTAGAGGTATGGCACCACGAAGATTTTAACCTTGGGCCCATGACCAAAACTCATCTTTGAAGAACAAATACCATCAAAAATGGCTAATGTGAAAGACTTGATCAATTTATGCATAATGGGGGGAGGAAGAGTTCATTGAGAGAACAATACTCCCCCTATGTCCATGCCTACACCTAGAACAAGACAACATGATGAGTATTGTGGGGTGTGCAAAGGTTCAAACCACATTGCTCGAATCAATGATATTTAGCTCATGGCTTAACTCGCGAAATCTTGCTTCATCCAAGGGCTTTGTACAGATATCTGCAAGGTTATCATGAGTGTTGACATAGTTGAGCTCGATCTCCCCTCGCCTAATGTGATCCCGGATGAAGTGATACCAAATCTCAATGTGCTTCGTCTTGAAGTATTGCACCGGGTCGAGGGAAATCTTGATAGCACTTTCATTGTCACACCAAAGAGGCACTTTGTCACAAATGACACCGTAATCCTTTAAAGTTTGCCTCATCCATAGAAGTTGTGCACAACAACTACCGGCGGTCACATACTCTGCTTCGGTGGACGAGAGAGACACACAACTTTGCTTCTTAGAAGACCAACTCACCAAAGAGCAACCAAGAAATTGGCACCCTCCGGAAGTTGGCTTCCTATCCACTTTGTCTCCCACCCAATCTGAGTCTGAAAACCCCACAAGGTTGAAGTTTGCTCCTCTTGGGTACCATAGACCAAAGCTTGGGGTATGAGCCAAATATCAAAGATTCGCTTGACCGCCACATAGTGGCTTTCCTTAGGAGCGGCTTGAAACTGTGCACAAATTCCCACACTCAACATGATATCCGGTCTAGATGCACAAAGGTAAAGCAAGGAGCCAATCATGGACCGATATACCTTTTGATCCACCGCTTTACCATCAGGATTTATGTCAAGTTGGCATTTGACGGGCATTGGAGTGGAAGCCGGCTTGACATCACTTAGCTTGAATCTCTTGAGCGTGTCTTGAGTATATTTGGCTTGGTTGATGAAGGTTCCTTCTCTTCTTTGATTGATTTCGAACCCGAGAAAGAACTTCAACTCTCTCATCGCAGACATCTTGAACTTTGAGGCCATGAGACCGGCAAATTCCTCAATGAAAGCTTTGTTAGGGGAACCAAAGATAATATCATCAACATATAGTTGGCATACAAACAATTCCCCTTTGACCTTCTTAGTAAAAAGAGTTGGGTCGATTTTCCCAATTTCAAACCCACGATCTTGTAACAACTCGGTAAGGTGCTCATACCACGCACGTGGGGCTTCTTTAAGGCCATATAGTGCCTTATCGAGTTGGTACACATGATCGGGGAAATAAGGATCCTCGAACCCCGGGGGTTGTTTGACATACACCAACTCATTAATAGGACCATTAAGAAAAGAACTCTTCACATCCATTTGTTGCAACTTGAAGTTATGATGAGGAGCATAAGCAATCAACAAACGAATAGATTCAAGGCGAGCAACGCTAGCAAATGTTTCACCGTAGTCGATACCCTTGACTTGGGAGTAGCCTTGTGCTACCAAACGAGCCTTGTTGCGAACGATAATTCCATGAGCATATTGCTTATTCTTGAATATCCACTTGGTTCCAATGACATTATGGTTCTCGGTTGGCCTTGGCACCAATCTCCACACCTTATTGTGCTCGAAGTTTTTGAGTTCTTCATGGATGGCATTAAGCCAATCCGGATCCTCGAGCGCCTCATAGACCTTTTTGGGGTTCAACACAACAAACGAATGCGTGATGTTCACAATAGTTTGCTAATTGTCTACGAGTGCTTACCCCATTTCTTAAGCTTCCAAGCACATTCTTCATGAGATGATCTTTGGTAGTGAGCTTGGATGCAATCTTGGTGGCACGACGCTCCAATTCCTCCTCAACAGTAAGTTGAGGAGCAGTAGTGTGACGCCCCCGATTCAATCGTACACTAATCATACACGCAAACGTGTACGATCAAGATCAGGGACTCACGAGAAGATATCACAACACAACTCTACAAATAAAATAAGTCATACAAGCATCATATTACAAGCCAGGGCCTCGAAGGCTCGAATACAAGAGCTCGATCATAGACGAGTCAGCGGAAGCAACAGTATCTGAGTACAGACATAAGTTAAACAAGCTTGCCTTAAGAAGGCTAGCACAAACTGGGATACAGATCGAAAGAGGCGCATGCCTCCTGCCTGGGATCCTCCTAAACTACTCCTGGTCGTCGTCAGCGGGCTGCACGTAGTAGTAGGCACCTCCCGAGTAGTAGTAGTCGTCATCGACAGTGGCGTCTGGCTCCTGGGCTCCATCGTCTGGTCGCAGCAATTGAGTATAGGAAGGGGGAAAAGGGGGAGCAAAGCAACCATGGGTACTCATCCAAAGTACTCAGAAGCAAGGAGCTACACTACATATGTATGCATTGGTATCAAATGGAATGAGGGTATCATATGTGGACTGAACTGCAGAATGCCGGAATAAGAGGGGGATGGCTAGTCCTATCAAAGACTACGCTTCTGGCCACCTCCATCTTGCAGCATGTAGAAGAGAGTAGATGGTAAGTTCACCAAGTATCATCGCATAGCATAATTCTAACCGATGATCCTCCCCTCGTTGCCCTGTGAGAGAGCGATCACCGGTTATATCTGGCACTTGGAAGGGTGTATTTTATTAAGTATCCGGTTCTAGTTGTCATAAGGTCAAGGTACAACTCCAAGTCGTCCTGTTACCGAAGATCACGGCTATTCAAATAGATTAACTTCCCTGCAGGGGTGCACCACATTTCCCAACACGCTTGATCCCCTTTGTCCGGACACACTTTTTTGGGTCATGCTCGGCCTCGGAAGATCAACACGACGCAGCCCCACCTAGGCACAACAGAGAGGTCAGCACGCCGGTCTAAATCCTATGCGCGCAGGGGTCTGGGCCGATCGCCCATTGCACACCTGCATGTTGCGTACGCGGCCGGTGAGCAGACCTAGCAACCTCCATTACAAAGGAAGTTACGTTACGCGGTCTAACCCGGCGTGCGCCGCTCAATCGCTGACGTCACAAAGGCTTCGGCTGATACCACGACGTCGAGTGCCCATAACTGTTCCCGCGTAGTTGGTTAGTGCGTATAGGCTAGTAGCCACACTCAGATCAAGTACCAAGATCTCGTTAAGCGTGTTATCTTGAAGTCACCGCGAACGCCGACCAGGGCTAGGACTACCTCTCATCTGGGTGGTCTCAACCTGCCCTGTCGCTCCGCCACAAAGATCCACACAGAGGGCCGTCGGGAAAGTATGTCCTTCCAGCCCCCAATTCGTGAATTAACCGCGGGTACTCAACGAGCCGACCCGACTTTAGTCACAACATATATCATGTGTAATAGGTATAGTATATACCCGTGATCAACACGCGACGTGATCACGGACCGATAGTATAGCATGGCAGACAGAAAAGAATATAGGGCCACTGATGATAAACTAGCATCCTATACTAAGCATTTAGGATTGCAGGTAAGGTATCAACAACTGTAGCAACAATGACAGGATATGCATCAGAATAGGATTAACGGAAAGTAGTAACATGCTACACTACTCTAATGCAAGAAGTAGAGAGAAGAGTAGGCGATATCTGGTGATCAAGGGGGGGGCTTGCCTGGTTGCTATGGCAAGAGAGAGGGGTCGTCAACACCGTAGTAGTACTGGGTAGCAGCAGCGTTAGTCTCGGTGTCTAGCGAGAGAAGAGGGGGAAGGAACAATAAATATTAAGCAAACAGATGCATAGCGATGCATGACATACAAGTAGCGGTGCTAGGGGTGCCTTAACGCGGTAAGAGGTGGTACCGGTGAAGGGGGGGAACATCCAGGAAAATATCCCCTGTGTTTCGCGTTTTCGGACCAATGTATTGGAGGGGGAAAGTTGCGTGTTCTCTATGCTAGGGATGCATGGTGGACGAACAGGCTGCGTATTCGGATTCGTCTCGTCGTTCTGAACAACTTTCATGTACAAAGTTTTTCCATCCGAGTTACGGATTATTTTATATGATTTTCTAAAGTTTAATTGATTTTCTGAATTTATTTACTTATTTAAATCCAACATTATCCAGAACAATGAATGATGATGCAAGCATGACATAGAGTGATGTCAGCAGGTCAACTAGTCGGTTGACCAGTCAAACCAGACAGGTGGGTCCAGTGGGACCCACATGTCATTGTCAGGGGCACTAACAGGGGGTTTAGACTAACTAAATGGGTTAATTAGTGGGTGGGACCGAGTGGTCAGTGAGAGATTAAGTCTTTAATTAATTAGCAATTTATATATTTGTTTTTATTCGTCTATGGCATGGGGCCCGCATGCCATAGACACAGGGGAGCCACGTTAGTGTTGATCGAGTCAATGGTTCAACGGGGCCCACCCGTCAGCGACACAAGGGGCCCACGCATCAGGCCAGCTTAGCGACGGCTGGCGACTCGTCGGAATTACGCCGACGAGCTCGTTCGCAACGGCGTGTCCTCGGGCCTTGTTGGAAAACGCCCACAGGGCACCAGTTCGATCGCGGACGGGCGCGTTAGAATGGCAAGACGACGACACGTCGATTTGTGGTGGTCTCGCGGGCTGCGGTGGCCGGAGACGAGCAGTACGACATCGCCGGCGGTGGGGTGTTTCGGGAGAGCATCGGCAACAGCGACGCGGTGTGCCTTTGGGCAAACAAAAGGGCGGGACTATGCCTACGTGCGCGCGCGAGCAGAACGGGCACGAGCCCGGGACCAAAAGGTCACCGGACGGTTGCCAGCGACGAGCGCGTGCGGCAGCGCGTTCGGGCGCTCAACGAGCTAGGGGCTAGGGGCCACGGGGGAGCGCGTGCGCGGGTGCATTGGGTTCCTGGTAGCACCAGGAACATGATGCCGTGCTCAGGCGAGCATGACGGAGAGCATGGCCACGGCGGCGGGGTGATCCGCGGCGACGGGCTCACGACAACAGCGACGGGGTAGCTACGGTATGCGAGGGGCGTGACGAGGAGGAGCACTAGGCGGAGGAGCTCACCGTGCGACACGCAAGTTGGCTCATGGTGGTTTAGTAGCAGCAGGGGGGTTGCCGGAGTTGGTGAAGATGGCGGCGACCGGAGATGTGGAAGAAGGGGAACCGGTGCAGCAGCGCCTCCGAGCTCCAGCTGCGGCCATCGATCGACGAGGAGGACGACGGCGGAGAGGACAGACACGTTGGTGAGGCGAGGTGGTGGTTGTGGCCGCACGATTTACGGCGGCAAGCCCATGGCGGCGCTCGGATGCGATGGGGGGAGGAGGAGTGGCGAGGTGGATCTGAGGGGAGAGGGCGAGGGAGCGTGAGGTGGAGTGGGGGAGGTGACTCGAGGAGGCGCGACGCTGGCGTTCTTATCCTCTCCTCGACGCCGGTGAGGGGGTTCGGCGATGACCGCGCCCTGTAGCGACACGCAACCGAGGAACAGGAAGAGGGCGCGGTTGGGGAGCTGGGCCGGATGGGCTGGTTGGCTGGCTGCTGGCTAGCTGGGCCTTTCGGCCCAGGGGAGAGGGGTTTCTTCCTTTTTTTCTTTCCTTTCCTTTTGTTTTGTTTTTTGTTTTGTCCTATTCCTTTTATTTATTTTCTTTTCTATTTTATTTCACATTAATGTATTTAAGCAGTTCCTAAAAAGGTGTTTTCTGCACTACAATTACCTAGGCATTTAACTGCACACTCCGAAAATTTTTGTTTCAATATTTGAAAAGTTTTACCGTTTGACTTGACATTGATTTTTTGAATTTGAAGGTGATTTGAATCAGAGTGAGTATAGTAACAGTAACAGTGGGGACATGGCATCATTAGTAGAGGGTTACTGTAGCTTAATTATCCGAGCGTTACAAAACTCCTCCACTACAAGAAATCTCGTCCTGAGATTTAGGAGGTAGAAGGAAACAGTGCGGGGTATTCATCACGCAGGCTGTCCTTGCGTTCCCAAGTGGCTTCGTCTTCTGAGTGATGCGACCACTGGACCTTGAGGAATTTGATCGCCTTCTGACATGTGCGGCGTTCAGCTTGGTCGAGAATGCGGACTGGATGCTCTTTATAGGAGAGGTCCTGTTGCAATTTGAGCACTTCATGATCTATTGCTCAGATTGGGTCCTTTAAGCAATGACGGAGCTGTGACACGTGGAACACATCATGAACCTGAGAAAGGTTTGGCGGAAGCTCCAGTTGATATGCCACTTTTCCACGCCTTTCGGGAATAGTGAAGGGACCGATATAGGGAGGAGCTAGCTTGCCCTTGATCCCTAAGCGGTGAGCACCCTTCATTGGTGTAACTCGAAGATAAGCCTTTTCGCCAGGTTGATAGACCATGTCTTGGTGATGACGGTCATACTGACTTTTCTGACGTGACTGAGCAGTCTTGAGATTCTTGCGAATAATGAGAACTTGTTCTTCGGCCTGTTGGATAATATCCGGACCGAAGAGTGGACATTCCCCAGTTTCTGGCCAGTTCAGAGGGGTCCGACACTTTCGCCCATATAGCACTTCAAAGGGGGACATCTTCAGACTAGCTTGATAGCTATTGTTATAAGAGAACTCGGCATATGGAAGAGATTCCTCCCATTTCTTGCCGAAGCAAATTACACAAGCTCGAAGCATGTCTTCGAGAACTTGGTTGACACGTTCAACCTGACCTTGCGACTGAGGATGAAACGCAGTACTGAATGACAGATGAGTTCCCATAGCTTCTTGGAAACTTGCCCAAAATCTTGAAGTGAATAAGCTGCCACGGTCTGAACTGATAACCAGTGGAATACCGTGAAGTGAAACAATTCTGGACATGTAGAGAGTTGCAAGCTGACTAGCAGTGATTGTTTCTTTGACCGCCAGAAAATGTGCAACTTTAGAAAGCCGGTCAATGACGACAAGAATAGCATCATTACCTTTCTGCAATTTGGGAAATCCAGTGACGAAGTCCATTTCAACATGGTACCATTTCCATTCAGGAATAGAGATAGGTTGCAGAGTTCCAGCAGGCCTTTGATGTTCAGCTTTGATACGATGGCAAACTTCATACTCAGCAACATAACAAGCAATGTCCTCCTTCATATTAGGCCACCAGAACCTCTGACGGATGTCCTGGTACATCTTTGTACTACCGGGATGAATAGACAAAGGCGTATCATGAGCTTCTTTCATAACCCTTTTAGTCTGATCCAGGTTTTTCCTCGAACATGGTACCACTAGGCGGCCTTTGAAGTACAAGGCGCCATCATCGGCGATAGTGAAGAATGAGGACTTTCCTTCTGCTAGATGGCGTTTAATCTTATGGACTTCAGAGTCATAACCTTGAATAGTCTTTATACCATCTACGAGATCTGGTATGACAGCCAGGGTATTTAGAGAACCCTCAGTAACAACACGAAGATTCATCTTCTGAAACTCTGGGGGAGGGGGGGCGAGTGCTCCAGGGGGCACAATATGGAGGTTCAGCTTCCTGAATTCTTCAACAAGCGAGGGATGAACTTTGTGAACCTGGAGGTGGTTGCAGTAGGACTTGCGGCTCAAGGCATTAGCCATTACATTAGCCTTGCCTGGGGTATAGGATATACCCACGTCAAAGTCTGCAACAATCTCCATCCATCTCTACTGACGGAGGTTCAGGTCAGGCTGAGTAAATAGATACTTCAGACTTTGATGGTCGATGAAGATCTCGCAACGATTACCGAGAAGGTAATGTTGCCACTGCTTCAGAGCATGAATGACAGCTACAAGCTCGAGGTCGTGAACTGGGTAGTTTTCTTCACGAGGGCGCAGTTGACGAGAGGCATAAGCAATCACTCTACGCTCTTGCATTAGAACACAGCCTAATCCTTGACGGGAAGCATCGCAGTAAATGACAAAGTCCTTCGTAGTATCAGGTGGAGCAAGCACTGGGGCAGAAGTCAACTTGTCTTTGAGTGCCTGGAAGCTTTCCTGACACTTGTCTGTCCATTGGAACTTGACGCCCTTATGCAACAGAATAGTCAGAGGCCTGGCAATCTTGGAGAAGTTCTCGACAAATCGACACCAATAGCTGGCGAGACCGAGAAAACTTCGGACTTGCTTGACATTCTTCGGAGGAGTCCAATCGAGAATAGCCTGGAATCGTTCAGGGTTGACGGCAATACCATCCTTGGAGATGACATGCCCAACATAGGTTACTTCAGGGATCCAGAATTCACACTTGGAATACTTAGCATATAGTTGATGCTCTCGAAGCTTTTCCAACACAAGACGAAGATGTTCAGCATGTTCTTCCTTGTTCTTGGAAAATACAAGGATATCATCCAGATAAACCACAATGAACTTGTCGAGGTAATCCATGAATATATAGTTCATCAGGCGAGAGAAGGTTGGTTGGAGCATTCATTAAGCCGAATGACATGACGGTGTACTCGTATGATCCATACCGAGTCACGAAGGCGGTCTATGGGATATCCTCTTCACGAACACGGATCTGGTAGTAACCCAACCTCAAGTCGAGTTTGGAGAACATTGATAAACCAGCCAGTTGAGCATAAAGATCATTGATCCGAGGAAGAGGGTATTTATTCTGAATGGTAGCTTGGTTTATAGGACGGTAGTCTTGGACCAATCGGTTTGTCCCATCCTTCTTCTTAACAAAGAGAGAAGGTGCTCCCCAAGGAGAGCAACTAGGGTGAATGAAACCTTTACTAAGAGATTTGTCGATTTCCTCCTTAAGCTCAATGAGTTCATGTGGTGGCATCTTGTTGGGTCGTTTGGCTATAGGAGTGGTGCCTGGTTTCAAGTCGATGATGAATTCGACAGCTCTTCCAAGGGGAATCCCTAGAAGTTCTTCTAGAAAGACGTCTTGGAATTCACGAATGATGGGAATGTTTTCAATGCCCTCGAGTGGTGAAGCGTTCAACGCATTCAAGGCATAAAGTTGTGCCTCGGCATTCGGAACTAGATGAGCCTGGTAAGTAACTATTTAGTCAGAAGGATGTAGCAGATGGATGGTCTTAGTGGCGCAAACTATAGAAGCAGTATGCGCTTTCAACCAATCGATCCCCAGAATGAGGTCGACATTAGACGACTTCAGGATAATGGGAGAGGCATAGAATTCCAGCCCTTCGATTTCCACGGGGACGTCGATGCCAACCAGTGAGGTTTGGCATTGTCCCACGGGGTTTTTTACCACTACCGAAGTGTTCATCTCCTCACATTTAACGTCGTGCTTGTATGCAAAATCTTCTGACATGAATGAATGCGATGCTCCTGAATCGAATAAAACAGATGCAGGTACTGAATTTACGAGGAGTGTACCCATCACAGTAGCAGGCTGGTCTAGAACTTCATTGAGATCAACGTGGTTGGCATGAACACGACCATAAGACCTGGCATTGTTGTTGCGAGGCTGGTTGCTTCCATGGCCAGCTGCAAGAAGGGCCAGTTGATTCCGGTTCTGAAAGCAGTTCCTGGCGAGTTGACCTGGTTGGCCACTTTCGGTGTCAAAACCGGCGGATCTCGGGTAGGGGGTCCCGAACTGTGCGTCTAGGCCGGATGGTAACAGGAGACAAGGGACACGAAGTTTTACCCAGGTTCGGGCCCTCTCGATGGAGGTAAAACCCTACGTCCTACTTGATTAATATTGATGATATGGGTAGTACAAGAGTAGATCTACCACGAGACCGAGGAGGCTAAACACTAGAAGCTAGCCTATGGTATGGGTATTGATGTGTATGTTGTCCTACGGACTAAAACCCTCCGGTTTATATAGACACCGGATAGGGTTAGGGTTACATCGAGTCGGTTACAATGGTAGGACATCTTCATATCCATATTGCCAAGCTTGCCTTCCACGCCAAGGAAAGTCCCCTCCGGACACGGCACGGAGTCTTCAATCTTGTATCTTCATAGTCCAGGAGTCCGGCTGAAGGTATAGTCCGGCTATCCGAACACCCCCTAATCCAGGACTCCCTCAGTAGCCCCCGAACCAAGCTTCAATGACGATGAGTCCGGCGCGCAGATTGTCTTCGGCATTGCAAGGCGGGTTCTCCTCCAAATTTCGTGTACCTGTTTGAATAAAGTCCGGTTTCTTGTAGATGTTGCGCTCCTTGGCTTCTATGACCAATAATGGCCGCTTCCCACATGTCAAACGAATATGAAAAGTCTGAGTGTTTTTACATTCACACCCCTAGCCGTGTAAATGAGCTGCCCTATTTAAGGGGACGAGGATTCAGATCCAATCCACACCTTCTCCCCTCCGCGAGTGTTCATCAGAGCGCTATCGGATTCGAGGGTTCCGGCAGACCCTTAAGGTTCGAACACTGGGGTGCGCGCGGAGATTACGCCTTCAACCTCTCCGTCTCGCAAGGATCTAAACTACTGAAAGAAATGCACAAGAGACACAAGATTTATACTGGTTCGGGCCACCGTTGTGGTGTAATACCCTACTCCAATGTGTGGTTGGTGGATTGCCTCCTTGGGCTGGTGATGATGAACAATACAATGAAGAACAGCCGCGCGAGGGTCTGTTCTTGGCTAGGGTGATGAACTGCTAGGAGGAGTTCAGTCACCTTCCTCTTTCTCTCTCTCTCTCTCTCTGCTTCCTACCAATCTAAAGTTGATCGAACCCCTTGCCATGTGGGTGGCTGGTCCTATTTATAGAGGCCCTGGTCCTCTTCCCAAATATTGAGCGGGAAGGGAGCCAACAATGGCGGGCTAATTTGAAGGGGGACAGCGAGTACACTTATCGTAACAAAAGCAGTCTCCGCCTGCCAAAGGCTCCATGGTGACCTCCATCTCGTAGTCCTCCTGGTCTTGGTCTCGTTGCACCGAAATGGCAACCTTTGCCTAATGCCTCGGTACTCCGCGGTTGCGCTTGCCCCCTTTGCACCAAAGAGGAAAGGAGGACGCTGCGCGCCTGGCACCCGCTTGGCGCCCTGAGTCGTCATAGCTTGCGTCATGGGCACCTCGCGAGGTACCCTGCCTTGAACTCTCCGCCTCCTCGCGAGCTAGCCTGATGAGGCTGTGCCTGAGGATGCGCCATGTCGTCCGCCTCGCGAGGGTCTTGAGTCTTGTGTTGATGAAGATGGGCCATGCTGGGCCCCCATTTGAGCCACGCCGCAGGCCGCAGGCAGGCAAGTCTGGGGACCCCCGTTCCCAGGACGCCGACAGTAGCCCCCGGGCCCAAGGCGCGCATGGACTTGGCCGTGCTGAGAGGCGGAAGGGCAAGGGCGAAGCGCCGCGGGCCCTAACAGCCTGCGGCCTTGGGCGCCGCGTGGCGGTTGATTGGACGTGGCGTCTCCACTTCCCCATGATGCCTCGGTGATTGCGCGAGTTGGACAAGTCCCTACATGCAGATCGTGTTATGATTACCTGTGATCGTGGAGGCCGGTGGTTGGCCTTCGCCGGCTATAAGTACGGCACCGCGCGTGCCCTTCTAGTCCATCTCTTCTTGCTCTCTCCTTCGCCTCAGTTCTTGCTCCGTCTTGGTGTGATGGCTCCAATTCGTCGGTTCTCTGCAGCGGAGAAGGGAAAGGCTCCTCGAGAGGGACCAGACCCTCTTCCGCTGAAGAAGCGACTCGCCCTTTGCAGCCGGGACGAGGAGGACCGTCAAGTGGTGGCGAGGCCCTGGCGCGAGCGGGCTCCGCCGGGGTTCCCGCTTCCCTTGTATGCCCACGTCGAGGGCCCCGAAGGTGTCGATGCCGATCCCCGCGGTCGGCGCCGTCGTGTCATGAAGACGTGGGTGATTCCTCCTGGAGTCCATGTTGAGGGCTCCTCCCAGGAGTGCGTGCTCCACGTCGCCATTCCTCTTCAGTCCTGGATCCGTCTGCCTCCCTTCTTCGCCTCCATCGTCCCTCCAGGAGGGCCCCTGGAGCTCTGGTTGTAGCACGCCGACTGCAGCGCCCTCGCGACCGAGGCAGAGGTCGTGGTCGCTGCCCCGGGCGAGGTCTACATGTCCCGCGGCTGGAGAGAGATCGCTGGGGTCTGCAGGGAAAGGGGCGTCTTCGCGGTCCACCTGGAGTACGATGGCGCTACGGTGATGTTCTTCAAGGCCTTCGTCGCGAACGGGCGCCGGCTGGAGTGTTGCCGTGGGAGAGGTGGCCAGGACCTTGCCCTGGTGAGGGCTAGGCCTGTCGTCCGCTCACTTTGGGGAGGCACCGGAGGGTCTAGCAACTCAAGCGAAGGCTTCGCGACTCCGGAGACGAGCGATGACAGCTACGAGCCCCCGAGTCGGCGCCGCTCCCGGAGCAGGGCGGACTCGTCAGGCCGTCGCCAACCCTGATCTGGATGGGGTTGGCGCCGGCGCCCGACGGCCCACTGTTGATGATGGCGTCTTCTGCGGGAGCTCGTGTAGTTAGCATCCCTTAGGCTCCGTTCCCTGCAAGGAATCAAAATGCGCCCCGTGGGGGCTTGTCAGGTGTCTGTAGTCCCGCTTATTAATATATGACCTTTGCTTCAGAGCTGTGTGAGTTGTTGATTCCGTCGTAGCTCAGTCCTCCCTTTCGCACCTCGCGAGGGCTTGGTGCTCTGCGTCGACAGGTCCCAGTCCCAAGGCGGCGTTAGCCATCGCTGGTATGCCAGGTCGCGATGCCGTGGTCAAGGCCAGGAGGTGAGTGACCCGGGGTCCGGTAAGAGCCCCTGAGTCGCGATGCTCAGGAGGTCCCCTTTGGCGCCCAAGCAGCCGTCGCTTGGTGAGAAAGGGAAGCAATGTCGCTAGTACGGAATCGCTTTAAGTGCGGGGGTAGTGCCACGGTAGCCAGTGCTTCGGGTGGTGACTTATCTCGAGAATCAGGGATTATTCCTGGTGTTCCGTTGGGTCTGCGCGTAGGCAGGAGCGGAATCGCTCGGCAAGGTCCTCGCGAGCCCCCTTCTCCCTCGGCTCTGCTCCCCTTTCTGCTCTACGTCCTTGGGTCCCGGCCCTCGAGCTGGTCTCAGCCATCGCTGGTATGCCAGGTCGCGATGCCGTGGACAAGGCCAGAGGGTGAGGGCTGGAGAGCCAGTAGGAGGCCTGAGTCGCGATGCTCAGGCGCCCCCCCTTTAACGTGCAAGTGGTTCGCGCGGGCGAGGGTGAAGGGAACCTCGTGAGGGCCTTGGCTAGCGCAGTTCCCTCCAAGGATCATGCAGATTCATCACAGAAAGAAGATGGGGTTGCCATGGCAGTCATTAGTCGACCGTTAGTCACTCAAGAGCTTGCTGGTTGGAGTAGGTGAGGTGCGTCAGGGCACCCGTGAGCCGGCGCGGGACTCACGAGGCCCTACCTCTAGGCGGGTTGCGCCTGGCACTGGGCCGTATCTTGAGATGTGTCCCTGCAAAATTTGGTTAGATGCCGGTACTCTACGTCCTCGGGTCCCGACCCTCGAGCTTGTCTCAGCCGTCGCTGGTATGCCAGGTCACGATGCCGTGGACAAGGCCAGAGGGTGAGGGCTGGAGAGCCAGTAAGAGCCCTGAGTCGCGATGCTCAGGCACCCCCCCTTTAACGTGCAAGTGGCCGACATGGAGGAAAAGGGATGCCACGGACGGGCATCAAGTGATAGGCGAATGCATAGTTGGAAATAAACGCGAGGGAGATACACGCCGCTGGGCCTAGCCCCAGCGGCTTGGGAATGATGCGGCCCGAGGGGCGCCCCCAACAAGGCAAACTAACGACCGGAAAATAAAGGCAGATACATGCCGCTGGGACGGACCCACGCGGCCTGGGAGTGATGCAACCCTGGGAGGGCGCTCCCAGCTGGGAATGAAACTTGAAAGATGTCACCTGAGGATGTCGTTGGCGAAGTGGCGTTGGTGCAGCAGACTCGGTGGGCTGCGGGAGCCGATCCTCACGAGCCCCCAGGCCCTGGGGCCTCGGGAGGCTCCGGAGGCACTGGTGGCTCCTCGCGAGCTGTCTTCATCTCCGCCAGGGCCGCGGAATGCCTGTCTTCCTGAGCCTCCATGATGCCCCTCATGAGGCGCTGGTACGCCGCAGCCATGCTCGGCAGGCCATAAGGCATGCAAACATAGCTATGGGGTGGACCTCCGCAGCGCCCCACTCGCAAGGGCCAGAGACGCTCTGTCGTGGCGATCTGATTGAGCCCTGGTACGTCGACGCAGACGCGCAGCCCACCATCCTTGCCTGGATGTGGGGCCACAGCTGGTGGACGACGGCAACCTCTCATGATCCTTGACTCCTGTAGCTCTTGAATGGCCTTGTTGACGAACTCCCGCTGGTCTGACCTCCCTCGCCTGGCTCCTTCTCGAGGGAAACATGCTTCAAAGCACGCCTCCACATGGTGCCCAAGCGCCTCACTCGTGACCCTGGCTAGGTCGGTGGCCCTCCAGGTGAGAGCCCCCGAGCCCTGCCTGAGGAGGGCGCCGGGCGCGCTTTCCTATGCGATGGAAGGAGGGTCCTCCCGGGAAGACACGGGCCCTGAGGGGCCTACCTCCTGAGGGGCTGAGCCTGGCGACATCTTCTTCTTCTTGGGGGTGGTTTCAGGAAGCCTCCTCCTTCCGCGATCTGGGTCTTCTAGTGACGCGGCCTAAAAGGCTCGCTCCAGGGAACACACTGCATCCTTCTCCTCGCAGGCACCGTGATGACGCCGCCACTTCCTGGCATCTTGAGGACGTTGTAGCCGTGGTGAGTCACGGCCATGAACTTGGCCAGCGCTGGGTACCCGAGGATGGCATTGTACGGCAGGCGGATGTGGGCGACGTCGAAGTCGATGAGCTCGATGCGGTAGTTGCTACGGGCCCCGAAGGTGACAGGGAGGCGGACCTGCCCGATCGGGACTGTGGAGCCGTCGGTGACTCCGGAGAAAGGCTTGGTTGGCGGAAGCTGGTCGTAGGGCACTTGGAGGTTGTTGAAGGTTTCCACGGACAGGCGTTGAGCCCTGCCCCTCCGTCGATGAGGGTCTTTGTGACCAGCACGTTGCTGATGACTGGGGAGCAAAGCATCGGGAGGATTCCGGCTGTGGCCGAGCACTTGAGCTGGTCTGCTGAGCTGAACGTGATGGCGCACACCGACCACCTGAGGGGGCGCGTTGCTTCGAGCTTGGGGAGAACTGCATTCACTTCACGGGCAAACTGCTTGAAGATACGTTGAGAGGCTGGGGCTTGAGCTCCGCCCAGGATGCAAGTGATTGCGCGCGGCTCTTGGAAGCCCCCAGCCCCCTCGTCTTGATGGCGTTCTTCGTTCCTCCTTGGTTGAGGCGGCAGCGGAGGTAGGCCTACATCGCCATGAGGGCGATCCTCACGAGGCTGATCCCTCCAGTCCCCCTCGCGAGGCAGGTCCCGCCAGCGGTCCTCGCGAGGTTGGTCGCACCACTCCTGGCACGGGCCGCGATCTTCCTAGCGTCCTGGGTTTCTTCCTCCTCCCCGGCCGTAGCCCCAGTCAGCACGGTCAGGGCGACGGCCGATCCTTCCTTCTCACATGGCGCAGAGTTCTTGGCATTCGTTGGTGTTGTGGGTGTGGAGGTCGTGGTACACACAGTACCGGCTGCCCCTGGAGGAGTCGGGGAGATCCTTGCCCCGCTTGGTGTCTGGTTCGGCTGCGAGTACGGCATCCCCCTTGCGCTTCACGTCCTTGGCCTTGGGCTTCTTCTCTTATGGGTCCGCGGCAGGCAGCTCGAGGAGGGAGAGGCATCCCTCCTCAGCCCTGGCGCACTTGTTCGCCAAGTTGAACAGCTCCAGGGAGGTGCAGAGGTCTTCATGCATCGCCAGCTCCTCCTTCATCTTAACGTCGCGCACGCCATCAGAAAAGGCTGAGATGATGGCCTCCTCAGACACCTTGGGGATCTTGAGGCGCGCGCTGTTGAATCGCTGGATGTACTTTTGCAGGGTCTCTCCGGGTTGTTGCTTGATGCCGCGCATGTCGCTCACGGCGGGTGGCCGGTCGCAGGTACCTTGGAAGTTGGCGATGAAGCGGGTGCGCATCTTGTCCCAGGAGGAGATCGTGCCCGAAGCCAGATTCAGGAGCCAGGTGCGAGCTCCTTCCTTCAGCGCCATGGGGAACCAGTTCGCCATGACCTTCTCATCCCCGTTGGCAGCCTCGATGCCCAGCTCATAGAGCTGGAGGAACTCCGCGGGATCAGTTGTGCCATCGTAGCGAGGAGGCAGGTCCAGCTTGAACTTGCCGGGCCACGCGACGCTACGCAGCTCGGTGGTGTAGGCGCGGCAGCCTACAGTGGCCACGAAAGGCTTCGGTTGGTGGAGAGCTTGGCCTTGAGGGTTCCCACGCGCTGCAGCCAGGAGCAGAGCGGGGTCTTGGCGCATCGGAGCTGGAGCAGGGAGCGCCCGGGCAGCTCCTTGCGGGTGAGGGACTTCTTGGCAGCTCCGTTCTTGCTGTGCTGGCACCTGGCGGAGCGGGTTCCACCCAGGGGCCATGCGCCTTGGAGCCATGTCATCTTCTTGGAGAGGAGGCGGTTGGTACGCCCCCGGAGCTTCATTGCCCACGCGGGGCGAGTGTGGCGCAGCGGAGCGGACGGCGCAGGAGAGCCCCCTGCGGTGCGGACAAGTTCGGCGACGCGGTCGAGCCACTCCTCGTAGACGTCGTCGACGGGGCGGTAGCGCAGGAGCTCGTTTGCTGCGATGAGCGCAGCTCGAGCCTCCAAGGGTGCGCGGAGCACGCGGGACGAAGAGCCAGCTGGTGCGAGCGATGGAGTAGCGGTGCGGCCGTCTTGCCGCACGGACGGGTGCTGAGACGATGCTTGCTGCTCGCCCCCCGCCGGGCCGGTGGAGGCGTTGACAGCGGGCGACGGGGAACAACGAGGACGCCCACCGACGGGGGCCGTCTGGGCGACGCGAGAAGCGATGGCGGCCCGGCGCTCGGCGCGGGCCCGACAAGCGTCGGACATGGATGCGACGGTCGGAGGAGAGCGGAGTGGTGGAAGACGAATTCCGGTGCACCCCTACCTGGCGCGCCAAAATGTCGGATTTGAGGGTTCCGGGAGACCCTTAAGGTTCGACACTGTGGTGCACGCGGAGATTACGCCTTCAACCTCTCCGTCTCGCAAGGATCTAAACTACTGAAAGAAATGCACAAGAGACACAAGATTTATACTGGTTCGGGCCACCGTTGTGGTGTAATACCCTACTCCAGTGTGTGGTTGGTGGATTGCCTCCTTGGGCTGGTGATGATGAACAATACAAGGAAGAACAGCCTCGCGAGGGTCTGTTCTTGGCTAGGGTGATGAACTGCTAGGAGGAGTTCAGTCACCTTCCTCTTTCTCTCTCTCTCTCTCTCTGCTTCCTATCAATCTAAAGTTGATCGAACCCCTTGCCATGTGGGTGGCTGGTCCTATTTATAGAGGCCCTGGTCCTCTTCCCAAATATTGAGCGGGAAGGGAGCCAACAATGGCGGGCTAATTTGAAGGGGGACAGCGAGTACACTTATCCTGACAAAAGCAGTCTCCGCCTGCCAAAGGCTCTGGTGATGACGCCGTGCTGGGCTCCATGGTGACTGCCGTCTCGTAGTCCTCCTGGTCTTGGTCTCGTTGCACCAAAATGGCAACCTTTGCCTGATGCCTCGGTACTCCGCGGCTGCGCTTGCCCCCTTTGCACCAAAGAGGAAAGGAGGACGCTGCGCGCGCTGGCGCCCGCCTGGCACCCTGAGTCGTCATGGCTTGCGTCATGGGCACCTCGCGAGGTACCCTGCCTTGAACTCTCCGCCTCCTTGCGAGCCAGCCTGATGAGGCTGCGCCTGAGGATGTGCCGTGTTATCCGCCTCGCAAGGCTTGGCCCCTCGCGAGGGTCTTGAGTCTTGTGTTGATGAAGATGGGCCGCGCTGGGCCCCCATTTGAGCCACGCCGCAGGCCGCAGGCAGGCAAGTCTGGGGACCCCCGTTCCCAGAACACCGACAAGCGCATCCGACAAAGGTCCATTCCACCATGGCCAGCCGTCGCAACTCCTCCCCTCGCCCTTCCAGCCCCAAGCCTGGATATTGGGAGAGATGTTCCATCCCGCATAGCAAGCTAGTGACGCTCCAGACCAAGGGACTTCTCCCCCGGCCTATATGGTCCCGGTTCGAGCCAGTCTTGCCGTCTACAACGGCGGAGAGCAAGCAGAGAATGCCCCTAATCCCTCCAAAGGAGAGCGGGTGTGGCTTGTCCCTTACTCAATAAGGGGGCTCGGATTTCCAATCCACCCATTTATCCGGGGGCTGCTGGAGTTCTACGGCCTCCAGCTACATCATCTCACGCTTGCCTCAGTATTGCATATCACAGGCTTTGTAGCCCTCTGCGAGCTGTTCTTGGGTGTTGAAGCTCATTTCGGACTGTGGAAGGAGCTATTTTGCCTCGTGCCCCATTCCAAGAAGGGGTTAACGTATCAAGTGGGCGGAGCCGAAGTGTGGCGCATCACCGGGACCGGATATCTGTCTGGAACCCCAAAGAAGGCGTCCGAAGACTGGCCCTCGGAATGGTTCTATATAGAAGACGTCCCACTGCCGGATCCTGTCCGGATCGGCCTCCCTGAATTCAGCAGTGCTCCCTTAAATAAGCGCCTAAGCTAGTGCCCACGGAGCCCTCAGAGTGATAGTGACAAGGACATCATTTACCTGATGGGCCGAATAAGATTGTTAGCCCATTCCGGACTAACCATGATTGGGGTTATGGCCGAATGCATTATGCGGGGGGTGCAGCTGCTTCAGTATAGAAGCCACCCCATGTGGGACTTCAACGGGGAGGACGACGCCACCCGCTACGGTCGTAAGGGGCCGGATTTAGCTGCCGCTCTACTAAAGATCTTGTCCACTTTGTATAAGGGAGAAGAGGAGGAATTTCTCCGCGTCAACCCTCAAGGTGGATTCTCCATGCACAATCCCCCGAGCTGGGTAAGCGGCCGTATTTACTTGTCCATCCATTTTGTATTCCCATTGTTAAATATTCAGTCTGATGACTTTAATGCAGGAACTGCACCGGGCTGTTAAGGAAATAAGCAGCCGTCCTCCACAACCCGAGGACCCAGGACGGTCCCTCGACCCGGCCTCTCAAGAGGATTCGGACATATCTGTGGAGCTGATTGATGGAGTGTTCCATCAATTGAGCGAGGACAACGCCTTGGTGGCCATTACGGCCGATTACCCAGGGCTAATCCTGACGCCCCAGGTACCTGAGATCGAAGTCCCAGTACCCCGAATAGGCATCCGCCCACTCGTGCTCAGTTTCCTGATTGCAACCGAATTTTGCAGGGGAGGTTTTTAAGGCGGAAGGCCGAACCTGCGGCGACAAGCCAACGAGGGGCCATAGGGCCCCATGGGCCGAAAAGAAGTGCAGTCCGGACCGAGGCGTCAGCGCAAAGGTATGGCGCGCCCCCTTATCCCAGGTGTTATACCTTCGAGGCACATTGACACTCGTGCTCTCTTCAGGACAAAGAGACCTTGCCGGACTATACCCGGAGAGGCTGCCAATCGCGCCTCCACCAGCCAGGCTCCAAAGCCTGGTCTGGAGGCGGAGGCGAACGCAAGGCACGTGCCAGACGCTCCTCCGACGGAGGATGTGGACGGGTTGTCTGCCACCAACTCTGAGGTGGAGAGTGCCATGAACCACAGGCGTCGCCGGACAATTCTTTGCGACGCTTGTTTCTCCCAAGGGGCGTTAGATGCCTTCAACTCGGGAGATGTGCACCTCCGTGCCGCTCAAAATGGTCTAGCCAGAGCCACGGAGCAATATGTAAAATACATACGGGTAAGAAAATTTTGGTATTATATATAGCAGTAGCCCCCGAGACTTGAAACAGTTAGAATAACTGATTTAAGGATCATTTGATATGCAGGTTCTTACAGAAAAGAATTCCCTACTGTCCAAGGAGCTGGAAGAGTGCAAAGCCCAACTGGAGGCCGCACTAGCTGAGATAGGGGAGCCTAAGGAGACCCCCTCTGGTAATATACACTTCGAAAGATAAGTATTTTGCGAAGCACGACTTTGGTGCGAATCTGACAAATGAAATTGCAGATGGCGCCGGATTGAATCCGGAAAGGAAACACCTCCTACGCCAGCTAAAGGCTGGTGAGAGGGTGCTGATAAAGGTGATGGGGGAGAAGAACAATCTCCAAGATGCCAACACCAAGCTGGGTGTCGAGCTGAAAGATGTTTGTGCCCAGCTGTCAGACTCTGTGAAGGAGAATCAGCGGCTTCGGCGCAGCATATTTAGTAAGTGCTTGAATGAACCTATTGAAAGAAAGTTCGGCGGGGAAGTCGAGTAACAGAGCAATGTCTGTAGGTGTGCTAATAGGTCGTCCTGCAGAGGAGATGCCCGGTTCTACGGGTGACCTTCTTCCCAAGCTCTCGCAACTGCTCGATCGAGTTTGGCAGGCGATGCAAGGCGTCGCCCAGGCCCTGTGGCCATCCGTCTCCATGCCCGAAGGTCTTGGACAGCTTGCGGAGAAGCTAAAGGGAGCACAACGGCGCTTCCGATTGTGTAAGATATCAGCCTGCCGTCAAGGCGCTAGGGAGGCCTGGGCCATGGTGAAGACGTGGTACGCAAAGGCTGACCCCAACCACATGGCCGAGGTTGGTCCTGTAGGGCCCGATGGGAAGGAGATCCCTGTAAGCTTAGTATACAGCCAAGTAGAGTTGGCCGCAAAGTATTCCCAGCAGGACTGTAAATTAGACAGCCTGTTAGATGGTATTGAAGAGGAATACAACCAGTCAAAATGACTATGTAATTTAATTGACATTTATAATGCCTTCTAGCCGGATTGTAGATCATTCGTCATGGCCGACCTTTTCGCTTCAGCCTCGGGACCTGACGGTCCGGAGTGTGTCCGAATTCCCATGCGGTTATATAGGAACCGGGGAATGCATGGAGACCAGGCGTAGGGGTCATTGGGGCGTGAACAGACAAGTGCCCGACTAGGTATGTTATATTACATGGTTAGTAAGAAACATCTTCCAGGGAGAATAGTTCCGTTAGGGGTTCCTTTCCCTGGGAGGCATGCCCTAAGGTGCATGTCCATGCTGCGAAAAGAAACACAGAAAAAACATCTGGGGGCATATAGATAAAAATAAAAAAGATCATCTTTAGTTCACCGACCAAATATTCCCTTAAGAACGCTAGCTTTCGGCTTCACCCAGTCTGAGGTACACATCCGGCTGACCCGGCAGTAACAATCGCAGAGGTGCTCCCTTTACCACCTAGCCGAACAATCGGGAATGTAGGGGTAAGCACAGGAGCCAGGCAACCCAGCTTGGCCAAAACTTAAGTCATATCGATGCATATAATGGTGAATAAAAGGTACATGCGGAAGTGTGACACATGTGTTGGGCATGAAGCCCGTATGAATAAGCTTCTGTTTAAAGAAGCCCCCAGGTTTAATGAGCGCGGATAGCGCGTCACTTTATGAGCCTTTAAAGGCTATAAGAGAGAGAGATAGAGAGAGAGAGAAGAGAAATGTAATACAGAAAATATATAAAAAATGGACAGAGGAAGGAGACGAACATAGAGTCCGGCGCTAGGCATAGAATCTTTGGGGACGGGCTGCGTTCCATGGGTTTGGCTCGAGTCGGTTATCCGATGCATCCCGCAGGCGGTACGCTCCACCAGTCAGGACTTGGTCAATTATGAAGGGACCTTCCCACTTGGGCTTGAGTTTGTCCTTTTTCTTGTCCAGTAGTCATAGAACTAATTTGCCAACGTTGTAATTTTTGGCCTGTCCTTCTCTGCTTTGGTATCTTCGAGCCTGCTGTTGATAGAATGCGGAACGGGCTTTTGCCACGTCACGCTCCTCCTCCAATGCGTCCAAGTTGTCCTGCCGATCGAGCTCGGCTTCTCTTTCTTCGTACATGCGCACTCGAGGTGAGTCATGAATTATGTCGCAAGGCAAAACTGCCTCTGCGCCGTACACCATAAAGAATGGTGTGTATCCGGTGGTGCGATTCGGCATGGTCCGCAGCCCCCAGAGTACGGAGTCGAGCTCCTCTACCCAGTGCGTGTTAGATTCCTTGAGGGACCGCACTAATCTGGTTTGATGCCGCTCATGATAAGACCATTTGCACGTTCGACCTGGCCGTTAGTTTGTGGGTGATAGACGAAAGCATAATCGAGCTTGATGCCCATGTTTTTGCACCAGAGTTTTACCTCGTCGGCCGTGAAGTTCATGCCGTTATCAGTGATGATGCTGTGGGGACGCTGTAACAGTGTACAACCCCGGATACAAAGTCTATCACCGGTCCAGATTCGACCGTCTTAACAGGCTTGGCTTCTATCCATTTGGTGAACTTATCCACCATGACCAGTAAGTATTTTTGCTTGTGGGTTCCGCCTTTAAGGGGTCCAACCATGTCAAGCCCCCAAACCGCGAAGGGCCAAGTAATGGGGATGGTTTGGAGGGCGGTGGGTGGCATATGGCTTTGGTTTGCAAAGAGCTGGCAACTGGTGCATCGTTGGACTAAGTCCTGAGCGTCTGCCTGGGCCGTCGGCCAATAAAAGCCTGTACGGAAGGCCTTGCTTACAAGGGACCGGGCTGCAGTGTGATGACCGCCGAGTTCGGCATGAATTTTAGCCAGGAGATTCCGCCCCTCCTCTTTGGAGATGCACCTTTGAAGGACTCCGGTAGTGCTTTTCTTATAAAGCTCTCCCTTGTGGACTCTGTTGCTTTGGATCGCCGCACTATGCAGCATGCCTCATTTTGGTCCTCGGGGAGTTCCTGCCTAGTAAGGTAGGCGAGGAATGGTTCTGTCCATGGGGCGATGACGGCCATTATTTCATGGGCTGAAGGTGTTATTTCATTTGCAGAGCCTCCGATTGTGTCAGAATGTTCGGTGTCGGGTAGTGCGGTTGGGTCCGGGCTGTTATTGTTTGGCTCCCCTTCCCATGCTACGGTTGGCTTGAACAACCTTTCCAAGAAGATGTTGGGGGGGACTATGCGTGCCAGGACATCTGCCGCCTGATTATTTTCCCGGGCTATATGATGAAATTCAAGCCCCTCGAACTGAGCTGACATTTTTAGGACGGCATTGCGGTAAGCTGCCATTTTTGGATCCTTGGCATCGAAGTCTCCATTTATTTGGGATATTGCAAGGTTTGAGTTCCCGTGCACCTCTAGGCGTTGGATGCCCATGGATACTGCCATCCGGAGACCATGTAAAAGGGCCTCATATTCGGCTGCATTGTTGGAGTTCGTGTACATAATCTGTAGTACGTATTGAACTGTGTCTCCTGTGGGGGACGTCAAAACGATGCCAGCCCCCAGTCCGGCCAACATCTTGGAGCCGTCGAAATGCATGATCCAATTTGAGTATGTGTCGTACTCTTTAGGGAGTTCGGCCTTCGTCCATTCTGCGACGAAGTCGGCTAAGACTTGTGACTTGATGGCTCGTCATGGCTTATAAGTTATGTCGAACGGGAGGAGCTCGATGGCCCATTTCGCAATCCGGCCCGTTGCGTCACGGTTGTTTATAATATCGTTAAGTGGTACTTCCGAGGCTACTGTTATTGAACACTCTTGAAAGTAGTGTCGTAGCTTCCGGGATGCCATGAATACCGCGTACACAATCTTTTGATAATGCGGGTACCGTGATTTGCAGGGAGTGAGGATAGTGGACACATAATAGACCGGGTTTTGAAGGGGGAATTTGTGTTCGTCCGCTTCTCGTTCGACGACGAGCACTGCTTACAACCTGATGTGTTGCTGCAATGTATAATAGCATTGGTTCGCCAATGTTTGGCGCAGCCAGGACTGGGTTTGTTGCCAGTATGGCTTTTATTTCATCGAGTCCGGCCGTGGCTGCGTCCGTCCATTTGAAGTGTTCGGTGCGCCGAAGGAGGCGGTAAAGGGGTAGGGCCTTTTCTCCCAAGCGGGAGATAAAGCGGCTTAGAGCCGCCACGCATCCGGTTAACTTTTGTATTTTTTTGAGGTCCTTTGGGATATCCAGTTGCGACAGGGCTCGGATCTTGGCTGGATTTGCTTCAATTCCTCTACCGGATACAATGAAGCCCAAGAGCTTTCCGGCTGGAACGCCGAAAACGCATTTTTCTGGGTTGAGCTTGAGGTCATATGTTCGGAGGTTATCAAATGTGAGCCTCAAGTCGTCTACTAGAGATTCAACATGTCTTGTTTTGACGACCACATCATCTACATATGCCTCCACTGTTTTGCTGATCTGGCTTGCCAGACATGTCTGAATCATGCGCTGATATGTTGCACCGGCATTTTTTAGCCCGAAGGGCATCGTGTTGAAGCAGAATGGCCCGTATGGTGTGATAAATGCCGTTGCGGCTTGGTCTGGTTCTGCCATCTTGATTTGATGGTAGCCAGAATATGCGCCGAGGAAACACAACGAATCGTGTCCTGCGGTAGCGTCGATAATTCGATCGATGCGGGGGAGGGGGAAGGGATCCTTTGGGCAAGCCTTGTTAAGGTCTTTAAAATCAACACACAGGCACCAGGATTTGTTCTTCTTTGGTACCATCATCAGGTTTGCTAGTCAGTCCAGATGTTTTATATCTCTGATGAATCCGGCCTCCAATAGCTTTGCTAGCTCCTCTCCCATGGCCTATCTCTTAGGTTCGAAAAAATGCCGAAGAGCCTGTTTGACAGGTTTGAATCCTGTTTGGATATTTAAGCTGTGCTCGGCCAGCCTGCGTGGGATTCCTGACATGTCTGAAGGGTGCCACGCGAAAATGTCCCAGTTCTCTCATAGGAACTCTCGCAATGCGGCGTCGACATCAGGGTTTAACTATGCCCCGATGGAAGCTGTTTTATTGGGGTCCATTGGATGGACATGGAATTTGACTATTTCGTCCGCCGGTTTAGAGGTGGACTTGGATCTTTTGTTGAGTACCACATCGTCCCTATTCACCGTAGAGCATAGTGCAGCCAGCTCCTCAGCCGCTAGGGCTTCGGATAGTGCCCCGAGGGCCAGTGCGGCTGTCTTGTTTTCAGCGCGGAGCGCTATGTACGGATCACTAGCGAGAGTGATGATCCCATTAGGCCCGGGCATCTTGAGCTTCATGTACCCGTAATGGGGTATTGCTTGGAAGATTGTAAACGCTTCCCGCCCTAGCAGAGCGTGATAACCGCTTCTGAACGGAGCCACCTGGAACGTGACCACTTCAGACCTGTAATTATCCGGCGTGCCGAACACCACATCTAGTGTGATTTTTCCTGTACATCGCTCTTCTCGACTGGGGATTATTCCTCTAAAGGTTGTGCTGCTTCGCCCAATGCGGTTCCAGTCTATTTCCATTTTTTGAAGGGTTTCCTCATAAATGAGGTTCAATCCGCTGCCGCCGTCCATGAGTACCTTGGTAAGACGAAAGTTGTCCACTATTGGACTGAGGACCAATGCGGCTGGTGCTCAGGCTATTCGGAATTTAGGTTCATCACTGGCGTCAAAGGTAATAGCCGTGTCACTCCATGGGTTTATTGTTGCTATTTGGTAGACTTCAGCAAGGCACCGGAGTGTCCTTTTTCGCATATTATTTGATGCGAAAGTCTCGAAGACTGTTAATACCGTATTGGTGTCTCTGGGGTGGCTTTCTGTGGCCTCCGGAATTAGGAGATTTTCGCCAATTTTGGCCACCTGCCGGAGTATCCAACATGCTCTGAGGCTGTGAGTTGGTGTGGCGTCCTCTGTACTGTGAATTTTACAGGGTCCATTAAGCCATCCTTCCAGTACGGTTCCATGCCCTGTAGAGGGTTTTTGCTTTTTGGTGCTTGATCCGGGTGACTGGTGATGATGCACCCTTTTATTTTGGACTGGATTTGTATTCAGGGCCGGATTGTCCCAAAATTTTATTTTGGTTTTCCAGGCGCTTTCCATCGCACAGTACTTTCGTACAATGGACGCCAAGTCAGCGAAGCGTGTAATATCACGGCAACTTATGGCGTTGAGTATTCCCTTGTCCGTGCAATTATTGCAGAAGATTGAGATTGCGTCTTCCTCGCGGCAGTCCCTTAGCCTGTTCTTAACCAGGAGGAATCTGGCCCAGTAATGATGTACTGTTTCATCGGGTTCTTGCCTGATTTTGGATAGATCGCTTATGTTGGGGTGGGTGGGTGGAATTAAATCCGAAGCCTCACCCCATCTAAGGCTCAGAGGCCGAGGAATTTCTGAACTCGAAAATTTGGATTCCTGGATGTTCTCTAATGAATCCAGCCCGTCGCCTGACTCTAAGTTCAGGTTTTGAGTGATATCCTCCCCTCCGCGGGTATCCGGCTTGGAGGGATCGGGAATCCAGATGTAGCGAGTCCTTAAGATAGATGAAGGGTCGTCGCACTGTCCCTCTACCACGGCAACATGATGGATGACTTGGGGAGGGTTAATCTCTCTCAAATCGGTTTTAGGCCCAATCTGGTCGTAATCCGTAGCGACTCCCAGGGCGGCGAAGTGATCCAAGAGCTCATTTATGGAGGAAAGCTCCATTGGATCTAACCACTAGGCGAGTTCCGCGATGACATGAAGATTGTTTTCGATGGCTCGAGAGGTCATCATCGGCGCAGAAGCCGAATAGGCGGTCATAAGAAAACCACCTAGCCGGAGGGTTTGGCCGACAACCAAACCTCCCTTAGCAACGGTGTCGTCTTTAAAGACGGGGCGAAGCATCCTTCCTGATGGCGACGACACAGAGGAACTCTCAATGAAAGCACCAATGTCAGTGTCAAAACCGGCGGATCTCGGGTAGGGGCTCCCGAACTGTGCGTCTAGGCCGGATGGTAACAGGAGACAAGGGCCATGAAGTTTTACCCAGGTTCGGGCCCTCTCGATGGAGGTAAAACCCTACGTCCTGCTTGATTAATATTGATGATATGGGTAGTACAAGAGTAGATCTACCACGAGATCGAGGAGGCTAAACCCTAGAAGCTAGCCTATGGTATGGGTGTTGATGTGTATGTTGTCCTACGGACTAAAACCCTCCGGTTTATATAGACACCGGATAGGGTTAGGGTTACATAGAGTCGGTTACAATGGTAGGAGATCTTCATATCCGTATCGCCAAGCTTGCCTTCCACGCCAAGGAAATTCCCCTCCGGACACGGGACAGAGTCTTCAATCTTGTATCTTCATAGCTCAGGAGTCCGGCTGAAGGTATAGTCTGGCTATCCGAACACCCCCTAATCCAAGACTCCCTCAGCCACACTTGTAGCACAGACCATTATTGGGAGTGGGAACAGGAGCTCGGGGTGGTGGTGCTGGAAGTCTTGGCTGCCTAGTTGGTGGGGTAGGCAGACGCGGTGCAGCATAGGACTGCCTTGGAGCAGGTGCAGTTGGCTGGTACATGCTCTTGGGAATCCATATCCTACGCTTCTGCGAGGACGGGTCCGAAGATGAGCCCGTGTCATGGTTGCGCCTGTGAGAGCTCTGGTGTTCCTACAGACCAGTTTCGACATTGATGGCCTTGTTCACCAAGGTGGCGAAATCAGCAAAGTCATGCACTAAAAGTGTGAGCTTGATGTCAGCTTGAAGGCCATCATGGAACTTATCCTGTCTGAGTGCATCAGTTGCAATGTCTTCTTCAGCATAGCGGGATAAATCCAGAAACTCCCGCTGATAAGCTTCGATGGTTTTGTTGCTCTGGGTGAGGTTGCGGAACTCGTGCTTCTTCCAGTCCATGACTCCCTGAGGAATTAAACGGGCACTGAAAGCAGCTTGTGTTGGGGAACGTTGCAGAAAACAAAAAAAATTCCTACGTTTCACCAAGATCAATCTATGGAGTCAACTAGCAACGAGAGGAGAGTGCATCTACATACCCTTGTAGATCACGAGCGGAAGCGTTCAAGAGAACGGGGATGATGGAGTCGTACTCGCCGTGATCCAAATCACCGATGACCAAGTGCCGAACGGACGGCACCTCCGCGTTCAACACACGTATGGAGCGGATGACGTCTCCTCCTTCTTGATCCAGCAAGGGGGAAGGAGAGGTTGATGAAGATCCAGCAGCACGACGGCGTGGTGGTGGATGCAGCAATGATCGCAGCAGGGCTTCGCCGAGCTTCTGCGAGAGGGAGAGGTGTAGCAGGGGAGAGGGAGGCGCCAAGGCTTCAGGTGCGGCTGCCCCCCCCCTTTATATAGGCCCCCTAGGGGGGCGGCCCTGGAGATGGGATCTCCCAAGGGGGGCGGCGGCCAAGGGGGTGGAGTGCCCCCCAAGGCAAGTGGAGGCGCCCCCCACCCTAGGGTTTCCAACCCTAGGCACACGGGGGCCCAAGGAGGGGGCGCACCAGCCCACTATGGGCTGGTTACCCTCCCCACTTCAGCCCATGGGGCCCTCCGGGATGGGTGGCCCCACCCGGTGGACCCCCGGGACCCATCCGGTGGTCCCGGTACAATACCGGTGACCCCGAATCTTTCCTGATGGCCGAAAATACACTTCCTATATATAATTCTTCACCTCCGGACCATTCCGGAACTCCTCGTGACGTCCATGATCTCATCTGGGACTCCGAACAACTTTCAGATTACTGCATACTCATATCTCTACAACCATAGCGTCACCGAACCTTAAGTGTGTAGACCCTACGGGTTCGGGAGACACGTATACATGACCGAGACGGCTCTCCGTCCAATAACCAACAGTGGGATATGGATACCCATGTTGGCTCCCACATGCTCCTCGATGATCTCATCGGATGAACCACGATGTCGAGGATTCAGACAACCCCGTATACAATTCCCTTTGTCAATCGGTATGTTACTTGCCCGAGATTCGATCGTCGGTATCCCAATACCTCGTTCAATCTCGTTACCGGCAAGTCACTTTACTCGTACCGTAATGCATGATCCCGTGACTAGACACTTGGTCATTCTGAGCTCATAATGATGATGTATTACTGAGTGGGCCCAGAGATACCTCTCCGTCATACGGAGTGACAAATCCCAGTCTCGATTCGTGCCAACCCAACAGACACTTTTGGAGACACCTGTAATGTACCTTTATAGACACCCAGTTACGTTGTGACGTTTGGTACACCCAAAGCACTCCTACGGTATCCGGGAGTTGCACAATCTCATGGTCTAAGGAAATGATACTTGACATTCAGAAAAGCTACAGCAAATGAACTACACGATCTTTGAGCTAAGCTTAAGATTGGGTCTTGTCCATCACATCATTCTCCTAATGATGTGATCTCGTTATCAATGACATCCCCATGTCCATAGCCAGGAAACCTTGACTATCTGTTGATCAACGAGCTAGTCAACTAGAGGCTCACTAGGGACACATTGTGGTCTATGTATTCACACATGTATTACGATTTCCGGATAATACAATTATAGCATGAATAATAGACAATTATCATGAATAAGAAAATATAATAATCATTTTATTATTGCCTCTAGGGCATATTTCCAACAGTCTCCCACTTGCACTAGAGTCAATCATCTAGTTACATTGTGATGAATCGAACACCCATGGAATTCTGGTGTTGATCATGTTTTGCTCTAGGGAGAGGTTTAGTCAATGGATCTGCGACATTTAGATCTGTATGTACTTTACAAATATCTATGTCTCCATCTTGAACATTTTCACGAATGGAGTTGAAGCGACGCTTGATGTGCCTGGTCTTCTTGTGAAACCTGGGCTCCTTGGCAAGTGCAATAGCTCCAGTGTTGTCACAGAAGAGTTTGATCGGCCCCGACACATTGGGTATGACTCCTAGGTCGGTGATGAACTCCTTCACCCAAATTGCTTCATGCGCTGCCTCCGAGGCTGCCATGTACTCAGCTTCACATGTAGATCCCGCCATGATGCTCTGCTTGCAGCTGCACCAGCTTACTGCTGCACCATTCAACATATACACGTATCCGGTTTGTGACTTAGAGTCATCCAGATCTGTGTCGAAGCTAGCGTCGACGTAACCCTTTACGACGAGCTCTTCGTCACCTCCATAAACGAGAAACATGTCCTTAGTCCTTTTCAGGTACTTTAGGATATTCTTGACCGCTGTCCAGTGTTCCTTGCCGGGATTGCTTTGGTACCTTCCAACCAAACTTACGGCAAGGTTTACATCAGGTCTGGTACACAGCATGGCATACATAATAGACCCTATGGCTGATGCATAGGGGATGACACTCATCTCTTCTATATCTTCTGCCGTGGTCGGACATTGAGCTGAGCTCAATTTCACATCTTGCAACACAGGCAAGAACCCCTTCTTAGACTGATCCATGTTGAACTTCTTCAATATCTTATCAAGGTATGTGCTTTGTGAAAGACCTATGAGGCGTCTTGATCTATCTCTATAGATCTTGATGCCTAATATATAAGCAGCTTCTCCAAGGTCCTTCATTGAAAAACTCTTATTCAAGTAGGCCTTAATGCTGTCCAAAAGTTCTATATCATTTCCCATCAAAAGTATGTCATCTACATATAATATGAGAAATGCTACAGAGCTCCCACTCACTTTCTTGTAAACGCAGGCTTCTCCATAAGTCTGCATAAACCCAAACGCTTTGATCATCTCATCAGAGCGAATGTTCCAACTCCGAGATGCTTGCACCAGCCCATAAATCAAGCGTTGGAGCTTGCACACCTTGTCAGCATTCTTAGGATCGACAAAACATTCCGGCTGCATCATATACAATTCTTCCTTAAGGAAACCATTAAGGAATGCCGTTTTGACATCCATTTGCCATCTTTCATAATCATAGAATGCGGCAATTGCTAACATGATTCGGACGGACTTCAGCTTCGCTACGGGTGAGAAAGTCTCATCGTAGTCAACCCCTTGAACTTGTCGATAACCCTTAGCGACAAGACGAGCTTTATAGATGGTCACATTACCATCCGCGCCTGTCTTCTTCTTAAAGATCCATTTATTTTCTATGGCTCGCCGATCAACGGGCAAGTCAGTCAAAGTCCATACTTCATTTTCATACATGGATCCTATCTCGGATTTCATGGCTTCCAGGCATTTGTCGGAATCTGGGCCCGCCATCGCTTCTTCATAGTTCGAAGGTTCACTGTTGTCTAACAACATGATTTCCAAGACAGGGTTGCTGTACCACTCTGGTGCGGAACGTGTCCTTGTGGACCTACGAAGTTCAGTAGTAGCTTGATCCGAAGTATCTTGATCATCATCATTAACTTCCTCTCTAATCGGTGCAGGCACCATAGGAACATTTTCCTGAGCTGCGCTACTCTCTGCTTCAAGAGGCAGTACTTCATCAAGCTCTACTTTCCTCCCACTTACTTCTTTCGAGAGAAACTCCTTCTCTAGAAAGGATCCATTCTTGGCAATGAAGATCTTGCCTTCGGATCTAAGGTAGAAGGTATACCCAATGGTTTCCTTAGGGTATCCTATGAAGACGCATTTTTTCGACTTGGGTTTGAACTTTTTAGGTTGAAGTTTCTTGACATAAGCATCGCATCCCCAAACTTTTAGAAACGACAGCTTAGGTTTCTTTCCAAACCATAATTCATACGGTGTCGTCTCAACGGATTTCGATGGAGCCCTATTTAAAGTGAATGCGGCAGTCTCCAAAGCATAGCCCCAAAATGACAGCGGTAAATCGGTAAGAGACATCATAGATCGCACCATATCTAATAGAGTGCGATTACGACGTTCGGACACACCATTATGCTGAGGTGTTCCAGGCGGCGTGAGCTGTGAAACTATTCCACATTTTCTTAAGTGTGTGCCAAATTCGTGACTCAAGTATTCTCCCCCACAACCTGATCGCAAGAACTTGATTTTCCTGTCATGTTGATTCTCAACCTCACTCTGAAATTCCTTGAACTTTTCAAAGGTCTCAGACTTGTGTTTCATTAAGTAGACATACCCATATCTACTCAAGTCATCAGTGAGGGTGAGAACATAACGATATCCACCGCGAGCCTCAACACTCATTGGACCGCACACATCAGTATGTATGATTTCCAATAAGTTGGTTGCTCGCTCCATTGTTCCTGAGAACGGAGTCTTGGTCATTTTACCCATGAGGCATGGTTCGCACGTGTCAAATGATTCGTAATCAAGAGACTCTAAAAGTCCATCTACATGGAGCTTCTTCATGCGTTTGACACCTATGTGACCAAGGCGGCAGTGCCACAAGTATGTGGGACTATCATTATCAACCTTACATCTTTTGGTATTCACACTATGAATATGTGTAGCATTACGCTCGAGATTCATTAAGAATAAACCATTCACCATTGGAGCATGACCATAAAACATATCTCTCATATAAATAGAACAACCATTATTCTTGGATTTAAATGAGTAGCCATCTCGAATTAAACGAGATCCTGATACAATGTTCATGCTCAAAGCTGGCACTAAATAACAATTATTGAGGTTTAAAACTAATCTCGTAGGTAAATGTAGAGGTAGCGTGCCGACGACGATCACATCGACCTTGGAACCATTCCCGACACGCATCATCACCTCGTCCTTCGCCAGTCTCCGCTTATTCCGCAGCTCCTCTTTGCATTACAAATGTGAGCAACCGCACCGGTATCAAATACCCAGGAGCTACTACGAGTACTGGTAAGGTACACATCAATTACATGTATATCACATATACCTTTCGTGATGCCGGCCTTCTTGTCCGCTAAGTATTTGGGGCAGTTCCGTTTCCAGTGACCACTTCCCTTGCAATAAAAACACTCAGTCTCAGGCTTGGGTCTATTCTTTGGCTTCTTCCCGGCAGCTTGCTTACCGGGCGCGGCAACTCCCTTGTCGTCCTTCTTGAAGTTCTTCTTACCCTTGCCTTTCTTCAACTTAGTGGTTTTATTCACCATCAACACTTGATGTTCCTTTTTGACTTCTACCTCTGCTGATTTCAGCATTGCAAATACTTCAGGAATGGTCTTTTCCATCCCCTGCATATTGAAGTTCATCACAAAGCTCTTGTAGCTTGGTGGAAGCGACTGAAGGATTTTGTCAATGACTGCGTCATCCGGGAGATTAACTCCCAGCTGAGTCAAGCGGTTATGCAACCCAGACATTGTGAGTATGTGCTCACTGACAGAACTATTTTTCCTCCATCTTACAGCTGAAGAACTTGTCGGAGACTTCATATCTCTCGACCCGGGCATGAGCTTGGAAAACCATTTTCAGCTCTTCGAACATCTCATATGCTTCGTGTCGCTCAAAACGCTTTTGGAGCCCCGGTTCTAAGCTGTAAAGCATGCCGCACTGAATGAGGGAGTAATCATCAGCACGTGTCTGCCAAGCATTCATAACGTCTTGGTTCTGTGGGACGGGTGCATCACCTAGCGGTTCTTGTAGGACATAATCTTTCTTGGCAGCTATGAGGATGATCCTCAGGTTCCGGACCCAGTCCGTATAGTTGCTGTCATCGTCTTTCAGCTTGGTTTTCTCTAGGAACGCGTTGAAGTTGAGGATAACGTTGGCCATTTGATCTACAAGACATATTGTAAAGATTTTAGACTAAGTTCATGATAATTAAGTTCATCTAATCAAATTATTCAATGAACTCCCACTTAGATAGACATCCCTCCAGTCATCTAAGTATAACATGATCCGAGTTGACTAGGCCGTGTCCGATCATCACGTGAGACGGACTAGTCAACATCGGTGAACATCTTCATGTTTATCATATCTTCTATACGACTCATGCTCGACCTTTCGGTCTTCTGTGTTCCGAGGCCATGTCTGTACATGCTAGGCTCGTCAAGTCAACCTAAGTGTATTGCATGTGTAAATCTGTCTTACACCCGTTGTATGTGAATGTTGGAATCTATCACGCCCGATCATCACGTGGTGCTTCGAAACAACGAACTGTCGCAACGGCACACAGTTAGGGGGAACACTTTCTTGAAATTATTATGAGGGATCATCTTATTTACTACCGTCGTTCTAAGTAAACAAGATGCAAAAACATGATAAACATCACATGCAATCAAATAATAGTGACATGATATGGCCAATATCATATAGCTCCTTTGATCTCCATCTTGGGGCTCCATGATCATCTTGTCACCGGCATGACACCATGATCTCCATCATCATGTCTCGATGAAGTTGCTCGCCAACTATTACTTCTACTACTATGGCTAACACATTTAGCAATAAAGTAAAGTAATTTACATGGCGTTTCTCAATGACACGCAGGTCATACAAAAAAATAAAGACAACTCCTATGGCTCCTGCCGGTTGTCATACTCATCGACATGCAAGTCGTGATTCCTATTACAAGAACATGATCAATCTCATACATCACATATATCATTCATCATTCATCACAACCTTTGGCCATATCACATCACAAGACACTTGCTGCAAAAACAAGTTAGACGTCCTCTAATTGTTGTTGCAAGTTTTTTTTGCGTGGCTGCTATAGGTTTCTAGCAAGAACGTTTCTTACGTACGCCAAAACCACAACGTGAATTGCCAATTTCTAGTTACCCTTCATAAGGACCCTGTTCATCGAATCCGATCCGACTAAAGTGGGAGAGACACACACCCGCCAGCCACCTTATGCAACTAGTGCATGTCAGTCGGTGGAACCGGTCTCACGTAAGCGTACGTGTAAGGTTGGTCCGGGCCGCTTCATCCCACGATGCCGCCGAATCAAGATAAGACTAGTAACGGCAAACAAATTGACAATATCGACGCCCACAACTACTTTGTGTTCTACTCGTGCATAGTAACTACGCATAGACCTAGCTCATGATGCCACTGTTGGAGAACGTTGCAGAAAACAAAAAATTCCTACGTTTCACCAAGATCAATCTATGGAGTCAACTAGCAACGAGAGGAGAGTGCATCTACATACCCTTGTAGATCGCGAGCGGAAGCATTCAAGAGAACGGGGGTGATGGAGTTGTACTCGCCGTGATCCAAATCACCGATGACCAAGTGCCGAACGGACGGCACCTCCGTGTTCAACACACGTACGGAGCGGATGACGTCTCCTCCTTCTTGATCCAGCAAGGGGGAAGGAGAGGTTGATGAAGATCTAGTAGCACGACGGCGTAGTGGTGGATGCAGCAATGATCGCAGCAGGGCTTCGCCGAGCTTCTGCGAGAGGGAGAGGTGTAGCAGGGGAGAGGGAGGCGCCAAGGCTTCAGGTGCGGCTGCCCTCCCTCCCCCTTTATATAGGCCCCCTAGGGGGGGGGCGGCCCTGGAGATGGGATCTCCCAAGGGGGACGGCGGCCAAGGGGGTGGAGTGCCCCCCAAGGCAAGTGGAGGCGCCCCCCACCCTAGGGTTTCCAACCCTAGGCACAGGGGGGCCCAAGGAGGGGGCGCACCAGCCCACTATGGGCTGGTTCCCCTCCCCACTTCAGGCCATGGGGCCCTCCGGGATGGGTGGCCCCACCCGGTGGACCCCCAGGACCCATCCGGTGGTCCCGGTACAATACCGGTGACCCCGAATCTTTCCCGACGGCCTATATATAATTCTTCACCTCTGGACCATTCCGGAACTCCTCGTGACATCGAGGATCTCATCCGGGACTCCGAACAACTTTCGGATTACTACATACTCATATCTCTACAACCCTAGCGTCACCGAACCTTAAGTGTGTAGACCCTACGGGTTCGGGAGACACGTAGACATGACCGAGACGACTCTCCGTCCAATAACCAACAGTGGGATCTGGATACCCATGTTGGCTCCCACATGCTCCTCGATGATCTCATCAGATGAACCATGATGTCGAGGATTCAAGCAACCCCGTATACAATTCCCTTTGTCAATCGGTACATTACTTGCCCGAGACTCGATCGTCGGTATCCCAATACTTTGTTCAGTCTCGTTACCAGCAAGTCACTTTACTCGTACCGTAATGCATGATCCCGTGATCAACCACTTGATCACATTGAGCTCATTGTGATGATGCATTACCGAGTGGGCCCAGAGATACCTCTCCGTCATACGGAGTGACAAATCCTAGTCTCGATTCGTGCCAACCCAACAGACACTTTGGGAGACATCTGTAATGTACCTTTATAGACACCCAGTTACGTTGTGACGTTTGGTACACCCAAAGCACTCCACGGTATCTGGGAGTTGCACAATCTCATGGTCTAAGGAAATGATACTTGACATTCAGAAAAGCTACAGCAAACGAACTACACGATGTTTGAGCTAAGCTTAAGTTTGGGTCTTGTCCATCACATCATTCTCCTAATGATGTGATCCCGTTATCAATGACATTCCCATGTCCATAGCCAGGAAACCTTGACTATCTGTTGATCAACGAGCTAGTCAACTAGAGGCTCACTAGGGACACATTGTGGTCTATGTATTCACACATGTATTACGATTTCCGGATAATACAATTATAGCATGAATAATATACAATTATCATGAATAAGGAAATATAATAATCATTTTATTATTGCCTCTAGGGCATATTTCCAACAGCTTGGAAGTCTGGCCAGGTGATGATTGTTCCAACTAGCAGAGTACGCCGGTGGCTGTCCCACCATTGAGCAGTGGGTCCTTTCAGGAAGAATGAAGCAAATGTGACATAGCTGGCAGGGGCTACATCAACAGACTCCATCTCATAGGTGATGTCACGGAGCCAGTCCTCAGCATCTAGAGGCTGAGTTGAGCTGCGGTACACAGTTGGGTTGAGACACATGAAATCCTGCAAAGTCACTTGGGTTGGCTGCTGGTTCTTATTGGGGCGAGGAAACTGAGCCATAATATTCTCCATGAACTGGCGATTCAGCTCAAACTATTGCATCATCCTAGCCATGTACTCAGGCGGTGGTGGGGGATGGCCACCACGACCACCTAGTCTAACCATCCTGCTAATATATAACAGGGCTAGTTCAGCATTGAGAATTTGCAAGGGCAAAAATCATTCATGATGAAACATGCATAATGAAAGGAACACGAGAGACACTACATAGTAGTTGGCATATCTTACAAAGGAGATCATGCATAGAGTTCGGTACATAGAGTTCAGTACATAGGCTAAGAACATCATAGGAGGCATGCAGGCTTGCGGTGAATGCATCTAACACTAACCAGCAAGCCTATATCAGTCCCAGGAGGAACTGTGGAGGTAGGTGTAGCCGGACAGCTGGTAGTGACGCGAAGGGAAGTCCTCCACTTGAGTAGCCCGGGGTCCGCGGATACTCTGGTGCGTAACCCAACGTGCAGGTGGCAGAAGAGGACCAAGTGCGGGAGAGTAGCCTCCCACATCTGGCCAGCCGACGCCCTGGGGCATCACGGTCCTGGCAGTGTAGATCACAGAACGCGACAGATCACCAGATCGGACAGAGGGGTGCAACAACGTTAGAGCATGATACAGGTGCTGACGGGTGGTGTACAACTCATGGCGAAGAGCTCGGTTAGCTCTATCCAGCCCATCAGCATGCAGAACCAGGTTCTGATGGTAGAAGGGCTCTCGGGTGACAGTGGAGTAGGCAGCAGGGTAGTATCCCTCCGCACCAACATCGGATGCGATAGCAATGTGCCTGAAAGGGGATGTGTCCAACTCCCGATACTCTCCACGAAGAACTGTCAGAGCAGCATAAGTAGCATCATGGACCACCATGTCGATAGTCACTCCAACACCATGAGTAGTGTGCAGCACGGTAGTGGAGTCATACTCCCGAGAGTAGAGGTGGACGATGGCACGGTACTGCTCCTGGTTAAAGTCCTGGTAGTCCTCGTAGACGGTGTACTCAGGGTGCTAGCGATAACCCAGATAGGTCATCATCTCAACCAACACAACAGGTGATCCTGAGGCACCAATGGCCGTCGTGTGGCGCACGACCTGTCTCGTGGGTTCCATCTGAAAACAACGATGTTTTCAAAGGAGTCAAATGACAATGCGGATAATGTTCAAATACTACTCTAAAAATAACTAGGGATTATCCATCTTTGGGGTGAACATGGTCACAGGATCCTAATGTTAGAGTTAGTAAAATCGTTTAACCCGAGTAGAAGAGAGTTCAGAGTCCCAGAATAAGGATCGAGGAGTAAAAGATCATAATACCACCCAGATGGCGACGTGGGCTCGTAAGGCACACAGCCATGTTAGTAAAAAGTTTTGTAATGTCTAGACTCGACTTCGACCAAGGAGTGTGGAAGGGGGATTCCGACAGGCAGTCGGCTCTGATACCAACTTGTGACGCCCCCGATTCAATCGTACACTAATCATACACGCAAATGTGTACGATCAAGATCAGGGACTCACGGGAAGATATCACAACACAACTCTACAAATAAAATAAGTCATACAAGCATCATATTACAAGCCAGGGTCCTCGAAGGCTCGAATACAAGAGCTCGATCATAGACGAGTCAGCGGAAGCAACAGTATCTGAGTACAGACATAAGTTAAACAAGCTTGCCTTAAGAAGGCTAGCACAAACTGGGATACAGATCGAAAGAGGCGCATGCCTCCTGCCTGGGATCCTCCTAAACTACTCCTGGTCGTCGTCAGCGGGCTGCACATAGCAGTAGGCACCTCCCGAGTAGTAGTAGTAGTAGTCATCGACAGTGGGGTCTGGCTCCTGGGCTCCATCGTCTGGTCGCAGCAATCGAGTATAGAAAGGGGGAAAAGGGGGAGCAAAGCAACCGTGAGTACTCATCCAAAGTACTCGCAAGCAAGGAGCTACACTACATATGTATGCATTGGTATCAAATGGTATGAGGGTATCATATGTGGACTGAACTGCAGAATGCCAAAATAAGAGGGGGATAGCTAGTCCTATCGAAGACTATGCTTCTGGACACCTCCATCTTGCAGCATGTAGAAGAGAGTAGATGGTAAGTTCACCAAGTATCATCGCATAGCATAATCCTAACTGATGATCCTCCCCTCGTCGCCCTGTGAGAGAGCGATCACCAGTTGTATCTGGCACTTGGAAGGGTGTATTTTATTAAGTATCCGGTTCTAGTTGTCATAAGGTCAAGGTACAACTCCAAGTCGTCCTGTTACCGAAGATCACGACTATTCAAATAGATTAACTTCCCTGCAGGGGTGCACCACATTTCCCAACGCTCGATCCCCTTTGTTCGGACACACTTTTCTGGGTCATGCCCGGCCTCGGAAGATCAACATGTCGCAGCCCCACCTAGGCACAACAGAGAGGTCAGCACACCGGTCTAAATCCTATGGACGCAGGGGTCTGGGCCCATCGCCCATTGCACACATGCATGTTGCGTACGCGGTCGGTGAGCAGACCTAGCAACCTCCATTACAAAGGAAGTTATGTTACGCGGTCCAACCCAGCGCGTGCCGCTCAGTCGCTGACGTCACGAAGGCTTCGACTGATACCACGACGTCGAGTGCCCATAACTGTTCTCGCGTAGTTGGTTAGTGCGTATAGGCCAGTAGCCAGACTCAGATCAAATACCAAGATCTCGTTAAGCGTGTTATCTTGAAGTCACCGCGAACGCCGACCAGGGCCAGGCCCACCTCTCATCTGGGTGGTCTCAACCTGCCCTGTCGCTCCGCCACAAAGATCCACATAGAGGGCCATCGGGAAAGTATGTCCTTCCAGCCCCCAATTCATGAATCAACTGCGGGTACTCAATGAGCCGACCCGACTTTAGTCACAACATATATCATGTGTAGTAGGTATAGTATATACCTGTGATCAACACCCGACGTGATCACGACCCGATATTATAGCATGGCAAACAGACAAGAATGTAGGGCCACTGATGATAAACTAGCGTCCTATACTAAGCATTTAGGATTGCAGGTAAGGTATCAACACCTATAGCAACAATGACAGGCTATGCATTAGAATAGGATTAACGGATGTAGGACCTTGAAGTAGATGTGTCTAGAGGGGGGTGATTAGACACTTAAAGCTAAAGTTGCAATTTTTAAGCTTTTTCGGTTCAAGTGGAGTTTAGGCATAATTTCAACATTCACAATACATATCAAGCAAGTATGCAAAGAGTGTATAGGCAGCGGAAAGTAAAGCATGCAACTTGCAAGGATGTAAAGGGAAGGGTTTGGAGAATTCAAACGCAATTGGAGACACGGATGTTTTTCCGGTGGTTCGGATAGGTGGTGCTATCCTACATCCACGTTGATGGAGACTTCAACCCACGAAGGGTAACGGTTGTGCGAGTCCACGGAGGGCTCCACCCACGAAGGGTCCACGAAGAAGCAACCTTGTCTATCCCACCATGGCCATCGCCCACGAAGGACTTGCCTCACTAGCGGTAGATCTTCACGAAGTAGGCGATCTCCTTGCCCTTACAAACTCCTTGGTTCAACTCCACAATCTTGTCGGAGGCTCCCAAGTGACACCTAGCCAATCTAGGAGACACCACTCTCCAAGAAGTAACAAATGGTGTGTTGATGATGAACTCCTTGCTCTTGTGCTTCAAATGATAGTCTCCCCAACACTCAACTCTCTCTCATAGGATTTGGATCTTGTGGAAAGAAGGTTTGAGTGGAAAGCAACTTGGGGAAGGCTAGAGATCAAGATTCATATGGTAGGAATGGAATATCTTGGTCTCAACACATGAGTAGGTGGTTCTCTCTCAGAACATATGAGTTGGAAGTGTAGATGTGTTCTGATGGCTCTCTCCACGAGTGAAGAGGAGGTGGAGGGGTATATATAGCCTCCACACAAAATCCAACCATTACACACAATTTACCAATCTCGGTTGGACCGAATCAACAAACTCGGTCGGACCGAAAAGGTAAACCTAGTGACCGTTAGAGATTTTCGGTGGGACTGACATGCAACTCGGTAGGACCGATTTTGTTAGGGTTAGGGTAAATCCAAAACTCGGTTTGACCGATTACTCAAACTCGGTGGGACCGAATTGGGTAATAAGTGAAACAGAGAGTTGGCCAAGCAAACTCGGTGGGGCCGATTGCATATCTCGGTGGGACCGAGAGTATTGCAATAGGTAACAGAGAGTTTGCAAGCCCATCTCGGTGAGACCGAGATCCCATCGGTGAGACCGAACTAATTAGGGTTTCTGGCAGTGGCTATGACAAGTGAAACTCGGTGGCGCTGGATAGAAATAATCGGTAGGTCCGAGTTTGGCTTTGGGTTTAGGTCATATGTGGAAGTGGGAAATTAGCTGAGGATTTTGGAGCATATCATTAAGCACTTGAGCAAGAGGCTCATTAAGCAACACCTCATCCCTCCTTGATAGTATTGGCTTTTCCTATGGACTCAATGTGATCTTGGATCACTAAAATGTAAAATGAAGAGTCTTGAGCTTTAAGCTTTAGCCAATCCTTTGTCCTTAGCATCTTGAAGGAGTTCCCACAACCTTTAGTCCATGCCACTCCATTGTTGAACTTATCTGAAACATACTAGATGAAAACGTTAGTCCAACAAGAGATATGTTGTCATTAATTACCAAAACCACCTAGGGAGCACTTGTGCTTTCAACGGAAAGCAGTAACATGCTACACTACTCTAATGCAAGTAGTAGCGAGAAGAGTAGGCGATATCTGGTGATCAGGGGGGCCTGCCTGGTTGCTCTGGCAAGAGAGAGGGATCGTCAACACCGTAGTCGTACTGGGTAGCAGCGGCATCGGTCTCGGTGTCTAGCGAGAGAAGAGGGGGAAGAAACAATAAATATTAAGAAAACAGATGCATAGAGATGCATGACATGACAAGTAGTGGTGCTAGGGGTGCCCTAACGCGGTAAGAGGTGGTACCGGTGAAGGGGGGAAACATCCGGGAAAATATTCCCGGTGTTTCGGGTTTTCCGACAGATGAATTGGAGGGGGAAAGTTGCGTGTTCTCTATGCTAGGGATGCGTGGTGGACGAACGGGTTGCGTATCCGGATTCGTCTCGTCGTTCTGAGCAACTTTCATGTACAAAGTTTTTCCATCCGAGTTAGGGATTATTTTATATGATTTTCTAAAGTTTAATTGATTTTCTGAATTTGTTTAATTATTTGAATCCAATATTATCTAGAACAGTGAATGATGACGCAAGCATGCCATAGAGTGATGTCACCGGGTCAACTGGTCGGTTGACCAGTCAAACCAGACAGGTGGGTCCAGTGGGACCCACATGTCATTGTCAGGGGCACTAACAGGCGGTTTAGACTAACTAAATGGGTTAATTAGTGGGTGGGACCCAGTGGTCAGTGAGAGATTAAGTCTTTAATTAATTAATTTAATTAATTAGTAATTTATCTATTTATTTTTATTCGTCTATAGCGTGGGCCCCGCATGTCATAGACACAGGGGAGCCACGTCAGCTGACCGAGTCAATGGTTCAACGGGGCCCACCCATCAGTGACACAAGGGGCTCGCGCATCAGGCCAGCACAGCGACGGCCAGCGACTCATCAGAATTACGCCGGCGAGCTCGTTCACGATGGCGTGTCCTCGGGCCTCATCGAAAAACGCCCACAGGGCACCATTTCGGTCGCGGCTGGGCGCGTTAGAACGGCAAGACGACGACGCGTCGATTCGTGGTGGTCTCATGGGCTGTGGTGGTTGGAGACGAGCAGTACGACGTCACCGGCGGTGGGGTGTTTCGGGAGAGCATCGGCAACGGCGATGCGGCGCTCCTTTGGGCAAATTGAAGGGCGGGGCGAGGTCTACGTGCGCGCGCGAGCACAACAGGCACGAGCCTAGGACCGAAAGGTCACCGGACGGTTGCTGGCGACGAGCGCATGCGGCGGTGCGTTCGGGCGCTCAACGAGCTAGGGGCTAGGGGCCACGGGGGAGCGCATGTGCGGGTCCGTTGGGTTCCTGGTAGCATCAGGAACACGATGCCGTGCTCAGGCGAGCATGACGGAGAGCATGGCCACGGCGGCGAGGCGAACCGCGGCGACGGGCTCACGGCAGCGGTGACGGGGTAGCTACGGTATGCGAGGGGCATAACGAGGAGGAGGAGTAGGCGGAGGAGCACACCGTGCGGCACGCAAGTTGGCCCGTGGTGGTTTAGTAGCAGCAGGGGGTTGCCGGAGTTGGTGAAGACGGCGGCGACCGGAGATCTGGAAGAAGGGGAACCGGTGCAGCAGCGCCTCTGAGCTTCAGCTGCGGCCACCAGTCGACGAGGAGGACGCCGGCGGAGAGGATAGACACGTTGGCGAGGCAAGGTGGTGGCTGTGGCCGCACGATTTACGGCAGCGAGCCCATGACGGCGCTCGAATGCGGTGGGGGGAGGAGGAGTGGTGAGGTGGATCTGAGGGGAGAGGGCGTGGGAGCGTCAGGTAGAGTGGTGGAGGAGACCCCAGGAGGCGCGGCGCTGGCGTTCTTATCCTCTCCTCGACACCGGTGAGGGGGTTCGGCGCGACCGCACCTTGTAGCGACACGCAACCGAGGAACATGAAGAGGGCGCGGTCGGGGAGCTGGGCTGGTTGGCTGGCTGCTGGCTAGCTGGGCCTTTCGGCCCAGGGGGAGAGGGGTTTCTTCCTTTTTTTTCTTTCTTTCCTTTTGTTTTGTTTTCTATTTTGTCCTTTTCCTTTTATTTATTTTATTTTCTGTTTATTTCACATTGATGTATTTAGGCAGTTCCTAAAAATGTGTTTTCTGCACTATAATTACCTAGGCATTTAACTGCACACTCCGAATATTTTTGTTTCAATATTTGAAAAGTTTTACTATTTGACTTGACATTGAATTTTTGAATTTGAAGGTGATTTGAATCAGAGTGAGTTTAGTAACAGTAACAGTGGGGACATTGCATCATTAGTAGAGGGTTACTGTAGCTTAATTATCCTGGTGTTACAAGTAGCTCGATCGTCTTGAGCGTCGTCTTGAGCTTGTTCTTGGTCTTGAGCTTGCTCTTGATCTTGAACTTGCTCGGAGGTGAGAACTTGACCTTGGGCATCACTTGGTGGTTCACCACCATCTTGAGGTTGATCTTCCCCTTGATCTTGTTCATTTGGTTGAGGGCCTTTACTTTGTTCTTCGAAAGCGTGTGGGTCTTGAGGTGGTGATGGTTCCACTTGAGTGGAACATTGTCCTTCTCCTTCGGCCAGAAGGGGTTCCTCAATGGGTAGGATATAACCAACACCCATTCTTCTTATGGCTTGGGGAGGAATTTCATCACCTACATCACAAGTACCACTTTGCTCCACTTGGCAGCCGTTATTCTCATCAAACTCCATGTTACACGTCTCCTCAATAAGTCCCATGGACTTATTGAGGACACGGTAAGCATGAGAGTTTGTCGCATAACCAACAAATATGCCCACGTAAGCTCTAGCCTCAAATTGAGACAAACGAACACCTTTCTTGAGAATGAAACACTTACACCCGAACACCCAGAAGTACTTGAGGTTGGGCTTGTTACCGGTGAGTATCTCATATAGAGTCTTGTTCAAGCCTTTGCAGAGGTAGAGATGATTGGATGCATGACACGCGGTGTTGATGTCTTCGGCCCAAAAGTTGTAAGGAGACTTGAACTCCGCCATCATGGTCCTTTCCGCATCCATCAATGTCCGATTCTTCCTCTCCGCCACACCATTTTGTTGAGGGGTGTAAGGTGCGGAATATTGAGGCTTGATCCCCTCATTACTAAGAAACTCATCCAAGGTGTAGTTCTTGAACTCGGTGCCGTTGTCACTTCTTATCGTCGAGATCTTTGCATTGTGTTGGCGTTGAGCTTCATTTGCAAAGTCAATAACGGGTTTTTGGGTCTCACTCTTCCTCTTGAATAAATATACCCAAGTGTATCTTGAATAATCATTCACAATCACCAAGCAATACTTTCTACCCCCAAGACTATCAAAGGATGGAGGTCCAAAGAGATCCAAGTGAAGGAGCTCCAAGGGCATCTTCGAGTAGATGATAGTCGTGGGAGGGTGAGCCTTCTCATGTAGCTTTCCTTCTATACAAGCACTGCAAGCACGATCTTTGGCAAAGCTAACATTCGTTAGTCCACGGACATGGTTCCCCTTGAGAAGACTTTGCAAAGATCTCATATTGACATGGGCTAAACAGGATGCTAAAGCCATCCCACGTCAACTTTATCCATTAGGCATGTCGCGGTCTTAGTGGGTCGCGCTGAGAAGTTAATAACATAAAGACCATTCTCGACATGCCCAACAAAGTCTACTTTAAGAGTCTTGCTCCACAGGAGGGCCACAATATCAATATCAAAGAAAGTGGCAAAGCCCATGAGTGCAAGTTGACAAACAGAAAGCAAATTGTATGCAAGGGACTCAACAAGCATGACTTTATCGATCGTGAGATCATGAGAAATGACAACCTTGCCAAGACCCAATACCTTAGAAGACGTGGCATCACCCCACTCGACATTGGTGTGCATAGACGAAATCTTGTGCACGTCCACCACCAAGTCCTTGCTTCCGGTCATACGATTTGTGGCTCCACCATCGAGCAACCATGATCCTCCACCAGAAGCAAACACCTACAAGAGATCAATGCTTGGTTTTAGGTACCCATTTTGTAATGGGTCCTTTGATGTTAGTAACAAGGGTCTTAGGAACCCAAATGGACCATTCAATGTACTCATAAGGAGAACCAACAAATTTAGCATAAACATGCCCATCACTAGCACGACATAACACATAAGAAGGGTTAAAATCGCCGGCTTTGTTGGAAGTGGTGGCATTGCCCTTCTTGACACCACCACCCTTCTCATTGTTCTTCTTATCCTTAGATGAACCCTCTCCCTCGTTCACAAAACTTTGCTTGAGAGGAGGAGGTCGTTTGGCCTTGTCATTCTTCTTCTTGTTCTTGGGCTTGGGAGTAAACCCAATTCCCTCCTTGCCCACAACTTCCTTTTGATTGCTCAAAAGGTCGTTGAGGTTCTTCTCACCTTGTATGCAAGACACAAGGCCTTTCTCAAGTTTCTCCTTCAACTTTGCATTCTCCTCAACAATATGCACATGCTCACAACACGAGTTAGTAGCATTTGCATTATCAATTAACACCATATGAGGAAAACTGGCTTTTTCCTTGGTTAGCTTCACGTGGGGTTGATCATGAGACTCTTTGAGGTTAGCATGAGCACCCTTTGTCGGTGACAAAACCGGCGGATCTCAGGTAGGGGGTCCCGAACTGTGTGTCTAAGGTCGATGGTAACAAGAGACAAGGGACACGATGTTTACCCAGGTTCGGGCCCTCTCTACAGAGGTAATACCCTACGCCATGCTTGATTGATATTGATGAATACGAGTATTACAAGAGTTGATCTACCTCGAGATAGTAATGGCTAAACCCTAGAGGTCTAGCTTGTATGGCTATGATCATGAATTCTCTCCCTCTCCGGACTAAGTCCTCCGGTTTATATAGGCACCGGGAGGATCTAGGGTTACACAAGGTCGACTACAAAAAAGGAATCAACATATCCGGTAGCCAATCTTGCCTTCCACGCCAAGGAGAGTCCCATCCGGGCACGGGTGCAGACTCCAGTCTTCGTATCTTCACAACCCATCAGTCCGGCCCATGGCTAACAGGCTGGACGCTCGAGGACCCCTTAGCCCAGGACTCCCTCAGTATCCCCTGAACCTGGCTTCAATGACAAGGTATCCGGCACATAGATCTGTCTTCGGCATTGCAAGGTGGGTTCCTCCTTTCGAACTCCAAAACTGTCTTCAGACGAAACAAACGTGTCTGGATCTGCAACACACAACCGTAGAGAGTATAGTATTCCACGAATCCAATCTGCTGACAACTTTAGTAATGTGACGTCATGCTTCTCGGTCATTATTTCGAACCGTTTCCCGTCACACCGTTCCACGTTTCAGGGTGTGGTTTTATTGGCACGTCTTGTCGTAGCAGAGATCGTGTCCCCTTATTGCGGGATTTTCATCAATAAGAGCACGGGTGACCCAACCGTCCTGCGGGAAAGATTCCTTAGGAATAGGCAAGTTCTTAGGCTTAGGAGGAGGCGTTCAATACCCGCTACCTTTATAAAGGAACCAAGGGTCGTCTTTTTATGACAAACCTCTCCTTAGCCTTCCCAACCTCGAGTTCTAGCGCCCAAGGTTCAACTTCACAGCTTCAAGCCTCCCCATCATGTCCGGACCCAGCTCTCAAGGCTGATGGGTGGCTTCCTCTGTTACATAGGAGGATATCGCAAAGCTTTGGGCGGCCAGATATTTGACTGCGGAGGTCCACCACAGGCTTCCTGCTCAAGGACAGGTTATTTCGACCCCCAGATCTGGCGAGAGGATCATATTCATCTCCCACTTCCTCCGTTGGCTAGGGTTCGCTCTTCACCCCTTCGTCCGGGGACTAATGTTTTATTACGGACTAGATTTTCATGATCTAGCCCCGGACTCTATCCTCCACGTCTCGGCATTAATCATTACACGCGAGGCCTTCCTCCGAATCCCCCCACACTTTGGCTTATGGATCAAGACCTTCAGTGTGAAGTCGAAGGTAGTTGACGGGGAACAGGCGGAGTGCGGTGGTGCTGTAGTGAGCAAGCTTACCAACACTCTCTGGCCAAAAGGCTCTTTCACCGAAGCCTCCCACCAATGGCAGCGAGAATGATTTTATGTCACGGAACCCCGTAGCACCAAGTGGGCAGCTATTCCTGCATTCCGTTCCGGCCCTCCTCCATAGCTTGCATCATGGATCAACAAGGGGCTGGACTGGGGAACAATTGATGAAGTGGAGACTCTACAAAGCCGCATCCGAACCCTCCTTGAGAGAGACATCGATCTTGTCAACGTGATTCAAGTGATGCTAGTTCCCCGAATCCTGCCCTGCCAGCGCAGGTCTCGCCGCATGTGGGAGCTCAATCCGGAAGGACCACAAACCCTCCAACACTTCTTTGGCACTATGCATGAAGAGATGTGGAAGTTGTTTTTTGGGAAGCGAAAACATTGGCTGGACACTATCGAGGACGCTAGCCTTAACTGCAACCGTCCGGATACCTCGGTAAGCACTTGTCTTCCGAACACTCTGTATTTACGCATACCGTAATATGGTACTGAGCAGGCTATCTTTCCTCCAGGGCTGGATAAAGAAGGCAGAACTAATTATGTGTTCGGCCCCTCTGCCCGAAGGCCCGGCGAATCCTGTTTTAACAAGGATGCTAGCCCTGGCACCGTACCAGATGCATGTGAAGGAGGGCGAGGTGGAGAGTGGAAAGACCAAAGATGACCCCTATTCCAAGGGTACGTCACACATTGTGTCCGGAGGAATCAAAATTCCCTTATCCGAAGACAAGAGTGAGGGGGGGCCACTATCTCCTCCCCTCATGGGAAGAAAAGGGCCGCCTCCAAAGATTGGGAGGAACAGGCTCCTAAGCGAGGCAAGATGCCTCTATTGGGTGGCTCGGGCTTGGAGGACGCCGAAGCGCAGTCTCATGACGAGGAAAAGCCTCAGGCCAAATCATAAGTGAACAAGGATGTTTTAAACATGTCCCATTCTTTTCTTATGATGCCTGGCATATATATTTTTTGCAGTTCGGCACGCAGTCTTCTTCAACAATCCTCTTCCTCGGGGGACCTTCCCCCCGAAATGATGGAAAGCGAGACGCCTCCACTGGCCTCTCCGCCCAATAGGGCGGACGACTTTGAGGTGTTGTCGCGGAGGGTCTCCTCTGACCAACAAGTGGTGTAAGGGATGATGAAGACATTACCCAAAGGTAACACCTCTGTGGCCCAGGGTCCGGGGACCGACAATGAAGGCCCTGAACAGTCCGGTCTGCAGCCGGATATGAATGAATGGATCCCTTCAAAGGGAGGTCGTACTCCTACAACAGCCTCTAGAGACCTAAAGGCGCCGGTTATATTGACGAACATGCTATGACAGGCGCCCGTCTCAGAGGAACGTCATACCTTGATGGGAAAGGTGGTCGAAAAGATCATGTCCGTGAAAAAGCGGATTGAATGAGGCCTTTGTGGGCCTGCTAAGAGGCTTCGAGGTTTGTGATGTAATGTTTTCCACTATATTTTATTTGCAAAGATGCACCTATGTATAGGTAGTAGCCCCTGAGACTCGGGTTGGCTTCCCATGGGAGGCGAACGGAGGATCAAGAAGAAATATTCAAGGACTAATCTGGTTAACTTGAACACAGGCTGCCTCCCCCTGGCTACTTCCCAAACTATGGATATTACCGAGCTGCAGCGGGAGCTTGACGTGGCCGGGGATGATATTGCGTTAATCAATATGCGTCTTGACGAGGCGCAAGGTATGTATTCAGGGCAGTCCCTTCACGTACATTTTTGTGATATAAGCATGTCGCTGAAAGTTATATACTGGAATATGCATGACTGTAGATGGTGCTGCCGCCGTTGAAATTCTTCGGGCGGAGCTGGCCCAGGCCAAGGAGCAGGCCCGGTTTAGTGATGCAGCTACCGAAAAGGCAGGGCCAAGGAGCAGGCTCGATTTAGTGATGCAGCTGCTAAAAAGGCATCGGCTGAGTTAAAAGCCAAACAAGTTGCTCGACGCCAAGACGAGGAGAAGATATCCATGATGGCGCTCGAACTGAAAAATTCTGCTAGCCGCCGTGAAATTCTTGAGAAGGAAAATGAAGCCAAAATGGCATAACTTGACAAGGCCTTACGAGAGGCAAGAGAAGCGCGGTCTGAATCCAGAGAAGCCCGTGAGGAGATCCGGCAAGCTAGGGAGATTGCGGCTGGTAAGCCCTTTTTATTACCCACTAAGTTCGGCGATCTGAATTATGCTCGGCATAACCAAGTATGGAGTTCTCCAGACGTGTTTTTGGAACTGCCGAAGAGTTCATCCGATGCGGCACTGTTTTACCAAGCGCAAGATAGGTATGCAAAGGAGAAGCTTTTCTGGTCACAGTTTGGCATGTCGAAACGCCCACTGCTGCTGAATGAACAGATGTCCCAATGGGCCGAGCTTCACAGGATGTCCGGTGCTGCCATGAAGAACGTCATACTTCAGCTGTGGCCGACTGAGGCGATTCTGAATAGCTATTTTGGCTTGGTGCGGCGGCTTGTTGATGCGGTGCCATGTATCGACGCCGTGAAGCGGTCGGCGTGCATTGAAGGTGCATGGATGGCCTTTGCCCGAGTCAAGACATACTGGGGGAAGATGAAGGCCGTCGATGTTGCAGCGCCGGGTCCACCCAAGGGCAAGCACCATCACGCATCGGAGTATTACTTTGAGGACGTCTTGGAGGCTGCCCGCTTGATAGAGGGTCAATATTCGAAAGGCATAATATTCGAGTGAATTCTTTACAAAAAAGACAATTGTTGTAATCAGTCTATATTTTTGATCTTGCCTAAAGGCTTTTGTTCCCCCTGTGCGGCCGTTTGTATATGATCTGAAAGTTTTCCAGTTGTCGGCTTTAGCCCCCTCGTAGGAAGTACGGGGGTGTTTGAAAAAGCATCTGATCACTCTTGACCCAACATCTTGGTCCGTGAAGGAGGTGTCAATGCGGCAAACCAGGCAACTAGACTATAGGGCGTTAACACTTTCACTTAGCCATAGGAGTTTATGGTGGGTCTATGACATAGCCCCTGGTATGTATGTGGCTTATTCATACGATGCATTTACATATTTGACTGGAAAGAGGTCCTCCGTGTGACACGGAGGAATCGCCCAAGATTCTGATAAGTCATCAAGTGGTTGATCAGCTCTCGCCGCATCATGACAGTCAATTTTTGGCTTTCTCTACTGAGGTGCTTAACGAGGTGAACTGGAAGCACAATCGCAGTAGTTCTCCCTTTACTACCCTAGCCGATAGAGCAGAACGTAGGATAGCAAGCACAGGAGCCGGGCAACCCAACTATTGACCCAAGACATGATTCGGAGCTGATGCATATAAGGCCAAACTCGCGATGCCGAAGTGCGCTATAGAGCCGTTCGGACTTGTCGGCAACTCGATTGTTCCCATATGAAAGTGCGTTATATCGACTAGAGGGGGGGTGAATAGGCGATTTTTATGAGAGTCTTCAAAACGTGGAAGTTTCGAAGACAAGCGATAGAAATAAACCTATTACCATGCAGCGGAAGGTAGACTACACTAGGCAAGCCATAGTCAAGTATTCAGTGAAGTGAAAGCACAATGACTAATAGCAGCTAGGTAGTAAGGATCAGGTAGGAAGATATTATGAAGCCAATCAGAACAAGCAGTCACTCAGTGAAGACAAAAGATAATGCAATCATACAACGACTTCACAAGGACCAACAGTAAGTAAAGGGAAGGGAAGGATGAAACCAGTGACTCATTGAAGACAATGATTTGTTGGACCAGTTCTAGTTGTTGTGACAACTGTACGTCTGGTTAGGGCGGCTAGGTATTTAAACCTGAGGACACACAGTCCCGAACACCCAGTCCTGAACACGCAGCTCAGGACACCCAGTCCTCACTGTATTCCCCTTGAGCTAAGGTCACACAGACCTCGCCCAATCACTCTGGTAAGTCTTCAAGGTAGACTTCCAAACCTTCATAGACTTCGTTCACCGGCGATCCACAATGACTCTTGGATGCTCAGAACACGACGCCTAACCGGCTGGAGGATTCACAGTCCTCAAGTGTAATAAGTCTTCAGATCACACAGACAGGAAGACTTAAGTGATGCCTAACACTCTTTGGCTCTGGGTGTTTAGGGCTTTATCCTCGCAAGGAATTCTCTCTCAAAGGCTTCAAGGTGGGTTGCTCTCAAACGACAAAAGCCGTACTCTAACTCTGAGCAGCCAACCATTTATGGTTGTAGGGGGTGGGCTATTTATAGCCACTAGGCAACCCGACCTGATTTGTTCGAAATGACCTTGGTCACTAAGGAACTGACACGTGTTCCAACGGTCAGATTTCAAACACACACGGCAACTTTACTTGGGCTACAAGCAAAGCTGACTTGTCCAACTCTGGACAAGATTCACTCTCATAGTCTTAACTTGAAGACATAGGATTTTGGTTAAGCATCACTTCAGTCATTCTGACTGGTTCTCTTGGACCCCACTTAACAGTACGGTGGTTCCTATGAGTCAATAAAGAAGGAAAAGAACTACGAAAGATCTAAATCTTCGCACTCCATAGTCTTCATGCGATGTATTCTCTTGTCATAGTCTTCAATGTGAATGTCTTCACACACCGCCTTTGACTTCAATGTCTTCATACATTTTTAGGGGTCATCTCTAGTAGGAAAACCGAATCAATGAGGGAATTCTACCTATGTTATCCTGCAATTCTCACAAACACATTAGTCTCTCAACTAGGTTTGTCGTCAATACTCCAAAACCAACTAGGGGTGGCACTAGATGCACTTACAATCTCCCCCTTTTTGGTGATTGATGACAAACTAGTTGAAGTTTTCAACGGGGAATATAAAACGTGAAATTGTAAAGGATAGGGAATTATCTTCATAAGTTGTAAGGGCTCCCCCTGAAGATGTGCATATAAGTAATTTGCTTTTGGAATGCAAATGCACATGGCAGGTTGTACTTGTGGAGACCCTCTTCAACTTATGATGACAACTCATCATGCATGAAAGGTATGTGAAGATAATGACATGCATAATGGAAAATGGACGTCTGCAAAATGATCTAAGTGCGGAATTTATCGTCGCACATGCTGAATTTATCATCGCATCACAAAGTAGCAAATGAGTAGCAGACGACCATCGAGTTTAAGTGTTACAACTCAAAGAACCAATTGTATCAAAACGAGAGTTGTGAACACTAGGCAAAGCATAAAGTAACCTCCCATATGGACCCATTTGAAGACTATCAAACTCATATGATTCTCCCCCTTTTGTCAGTAAGGACCAAAAAGGTTCAAAGACATAGAGCATCTACTCGTTCCCCCTCAGGAGTAGGTGAAGTAGCAAGGTCGTCGGTGTTGTTAGGTGGTGCAGACGAGCTTGGGGCAGTGTCGACGCGTGCTGAAGGAGGGGGCGGTGAAGTAGCATCGTCTTCGTCCTCGATCACTCTGGCACTCACAGTTGCCGCAGAGGAAGAGAACTCAGAGTCTTCAAAGAGGGGGTTCATCACGGCACAACCCTTCGGGGAGGTGTGAAGTCAAACTTGAAACGTTCAGAGAAGCCATCCTCTTGAAGATCATCCTCAGAGCACATAAGCGTTAGCCCTTTCCATGTACGCCGACAAGTTTCATGGGCAACAAAGGCATTCTTGGTGGCAAGATTGCGAATGCGGTTGACATCCACCAAGAGGCTTTTCATTTGACGTTTCAGCCAGTCATGATGCCGATCATGTTTCTGATGAAGAGCAACCAGAAGCTCTCGGTCATTGAGAACACGAGATCGCTTCTTGGGCCGTTGGGCAATGGTGCTTTCAGTGGCTTCAGTGAGGGCATGATGAGGTGCACGTGTAGTGCCAGCTAGAGGATAAACACGAGTGACTGCTTCAACTCCTCCAATGTTCTGAGAGAAACTTTGATGCTCCGCATTCTGAAGACTAAGAGGCTCCTTTGCAGGCTCTGGATAGAGGGCTTCAATGGACATATCCATGTCAGGCATAAAGATCCGATGATTGCGAGCAGAGGGCTGATATGAGATGGCTGAGTGGAGTTTGATTAGCCACATTATCCATGGAGCGTAGAACTTCAAGCCAAAAAGATCAGATCCTGCAGCAGCAAGTTGGTGGATGAAGAAGTCTTGTACGTTGAAGCATTTGCCGTGAAGAAATAGAAGACCAAAGTCTTCATTGCACCTTCCAGCTTTGCATGTGGGGAATGTCCTTTGATGGGCCAGAGAGTTCGCCTTAAAATGTGATAGATGGTCCTTGGCAGATACTCCAGGTCTTCAACAAGGAACTCCTTAGGATATGCAGCGTCTTGTGGCAAAGGCTTCATCATGCTGAGCATCTGACTCATGTTCGGTTCAGGCTTCTAAAAGATGCTCTCCATAGCTTCACTGTGAAGTCGACATCCAGGTTCATAGAGATCTCTAGGAGTGGGCAGACCAGTGAGCTCAATGATATCAAAGGCTTTGGCTTCGTGATGAACATTTCCTGTCATCCACTCAAGGACCCAAGTCTTCGGATCTCTGTTGTAACCACGTATGTGAAGTGTGGCATAAAATTGGAGCAGTAGCTCTTCATTCCAGTGCTCTTGGTCGGTGATGAAAGGCAACAATCCAACCTCTTTGAAGTAGTCTAGAGCTTCTTCCAAGCAGGGCAGACCAGCTATTGCTTCGGTGTCAAGACGCATATGTGGGAAGATGCGACCTTGATTGTACAGAATGCAGGAGTAATAGCTTCGCTGCGGATAGCTCCAGAACTGATCAGAAGATATTTGTTCCCTTGAGTAGGGGTTCTTGGAGCTATTGAAGAAGGTGTTGTATGCTTTGAAGCTGTTGACATTGAAGGATCCTGGTGCTGATGCAGGACCTGGAAACCTGGGCAACCTTGGCATTGGCTTCTGTACCTGAGGCTTATGCTCTATATGATAGTCAAAATGAGGACCAGCAGGAGGCGCAGTAACAGAAGCAGTAGCATCATTGGCTTCGCTGACTTCTGGTTCTTGGGTTGGTGTAGGCTCCATATTTGCTTCCGCCATGACAGCGTCAGTGGCTTCATTGGTGTTGGTGGTGGCAGCCTCAAGATTTTCTACCTCCACTTGATGAGCTGGAGGATCAGGCACAGACACGTTCTCCGCGAGAACAGCTTCGTCAGTAGTTGGGGGAGTGGGGACACATTCTTCTTCTTGGGTGTCATCGGCTGATGCAGCCGGAATGTCTTCAGCAGCTTTAGCTTCAGATTCAGAGACTGGAGGCCTTGGTCCTTTGCGAAGACTGCGTAACGCTGGCGACGCCTTTGGAGAAGGAGTTGGCTGGGCCTCAAGGTCATCTTCTTCTTGTTATTGTGAGTGATCAGCCCATGATGCATCTTGGGCAATTGGCGTCAGAGGACGACCAATGCTGATGAGTTCGCTGTGCGTAAGCACATGCGATGATATCTGTTGGTGCTTGATCTGAGGAAGAACTGCATCATCTTCAACATGGTCATGGTGACCAATGTCTTTAGCAGCAGTGGGATCAGCTGCTGGAAAGTCTTCAGCTTCATGAGCCTTTGTGAAAGCAGGCTCATGGACAGTCAGTTGGCGCTCTTGATGTTCAGCGGCAGGGCGAACCATGGAGATGGGTTCAACAATTAAGGGCTCTGTGGGAGCAGCCCGTTCCTTCTTGGTCTTCCGCTTCTTCTTGGGGGGAGCAGGAGCAGAGGCTTCAGGATGTTTCCTCTTTCTGGCTTCAGCCTCAGCAGTCCTCGTCTTCTTCAGTTCTGAAGCAGTAGACCTGGCTTTTGGCTTCGAGCCAGTCATGCTGGTTGGGAAGACAATGGGATGTGCTTCCTGCCTTGGTGCGTCGGGTTCGGCCATAGCGGGCTTCTTCTTCTTCTGCTTTGCAGCCATCCTGGGGTCGATGCCAGGACGACCAAGGGCCTTGCGCTTCTCAGCCTCATTGTAGGCTTGCACACTCTTGTCAGCCAGGACCTTCATGCGCTCACGAGAACCTTGAGCTTCTGCATGTTTCTTGAGAAAGGCTTCTTTGAGCTCGTGCAGCATAATCTTGAAGTTTTTCACCTCTTGCACGCTGAGCTTGGCCATGTGCTTCTTGAACTGGGCTTTCTCAAAGGCAATCTTTTGCTTCAGTTCGACGATGCGCTGAGCTAGAGCTAGCTCTGAAGCAATGGCGCCATGGAAGGCGACACTGAGGCCAATTGGAAGTTGCAGATCTTCGAAGCTGAGGTTGGGCGTGTCAAACCACTCATCAATGAAGTTGTGGATGATTGCCACGTCAAAGAGAGGCAGATCATTGAAGATTTCTGCTTCTTCTTTGCTCTTGATCAGTTGCTCAAGAGCGTCATCTGCAAGACCTTCATCACTGGACAGATCAATGGCATCGTTGCGCAGAATAGCAGCAGTAGTCAGTTCTTGGATGGTGTGTGTGGCAGAGGCATCTTAACTTTCTGGGGCTTGGAGATGCGTGACAGATCTTCAGACTGCACACTGTCTTCAGGAGGTGCAGTAGCCAGTGGCTTTGCCCGTGAGATTTTTGGTGCTGAGGCAGACTTTGAAGCTTTAGGCTGCTTCTTTGGCTTCGGCGCTGCAGGCGCTTCATCTGATTCGGCGTCATCTGCAGGCTCATCCACGGCTGTCCCTTGAACCACGATATGAGTGATGAGACCTTCCAGGTTGTAGAAGGGCCCAACAAGATTGGGTTCAGCTTCGCGGGTCCCATCGGCACGGGGAGCAGAGGGACCAGGGTTGAAGTCTAATCCCAAAGACTTCTTGTTCTGCTTCGCCGAATTCTGGGCAAACTGGAAGTTGCGCTTGAACAGATTGTCGTCACGACACCATAGCAGTGATGATGGGTCAGCATCCGCAGGCTGTGGTCCACGGACCATGCAGGGATAGAAGCCTTGTTCAATGGCTTCATCTCTGGACCTGGGTTGAAGATTTTTGTAGAGGATGTCTCCCCATGGTCGCTTGATGGCATTCTTCTCAGCATATTCCTTTGTCACAAACCTGTACTTGAACCACTGTTCTGCCCAATATCGTCGAATCCATTGGATTCGTGTCTTGCGCTGATTGTAATCCTCTTCAGGATCTGTCTTGTACAGCTCTGAGAGGTCATCGGGCAGATCTCTTGATGTTTCTCCTCGACGCTTTCTGCCACCCTTCCTTGCTGATTTCTCTGCAGCCATGAACTTTAAACTGAATGGCTTCAATACGTTCAAAGGCTTCAAAGGCTTTCGCTTGCTGGACAAACAGGAACTGGCTTCGGGAGAATTTATATGATGCTGTAAGAATTCTGCAAATGAATGCAGACTATGAGAACCAAGGGATTCTCCCACGGACATGTACCTGTGACAGCATTAAGGTGCGAGGGAAGGGGAAGAGGTCATATGCATTCTCAGAAGATTTTGAAGATAAATCAGTTTAGAAGACATTGACCTCATCGTGCGAAGACATTCACTCATAGATAAGGAGTTGGTTCCATATTTGTACGAATCCACGGATCAGTACAAGTGAGGAATCTAACTACTTTGTGAAGCATAAGTGAATATACTAGGCATATTATGAGATGCAGTATGAAATAGATCCAACTTGTGTGAACAGAAACTGCTTGTGGTAGAAAGTGACGAATCTATAGGATCAAGGGGCTGTAAAAAGGAAGTTTTATTTACCACACGAAGAACTGCTAGACGGAGTGGAAGAGGAGGCCGAGCAGTTTGATCGTCTGTGCCCTAACTTGGCGACGGAGGACACCTACAACGACGGCGGAGAAGACGTTGTCCGTGGTCGGCGTGAAGACGGCGTCGGAGAGGTTGCGGCAGCTAAGCGCTTCGTCGCCGGCGTCGTCGAGGGCTAGCGGTGGAGCTAGGGTTCGTGCGAGAGTGGAAGAAGAGATAATGACTGTGGTGAGGCGTGTATTTATAGGGACAGGTGCGGCTCAGTGTTATTACACAGGTGCCCCTGGCAATTCACATCCGAGGAACACATGGTCATCATGCATCATATCGGAGGTTGTTCCACGTCCTACACACGCCTGGATTGTCGGGTGGTCGTTCCCACTTCTCCTGGTTTTAGGTGAAGGAATGAGCACTGAAAGTGGACTTAATGTTTGTCTCTGTATCTTCTGCTGACAAGGACGCAGAGAAGACATTTGACAGTTTCAAGAGAATGCATATGATTTGGAGAGATAGAGTTTGAGATAGAAAGCATGGAGAGGTTAGGGTCCGATCACATTCACTTAGTTCAAAAGATTCAACAAGAAGACATAGCTATAAGTGAATGTTGTAGAGGACAGAACACTAGTATATATATAATCAACATAGTGAATATAATCATGAAGACATGTTGAAATTGAAGCCAAACCAAATGTGAAGACATAGCAAATGTAATACCATGGGTGAAACACTTCAAACAAAACATTTGGTGGTGGCGTTACCCGCCGTATAGGAAGTATCAGACCCAGACACGGCGCACAATTATCGTGGTGCTCCGAAGTCAAATTCCTCATTAATGTATTCACACTTAGAATGCATGTCTTCATTGATTGAAGATATACTTTACTTCGTGTGTTGCACATCTAAGTCATCAACATGCATAAGTGTTAGGATGTGTGCCTGATCACAGGACATTTGTGGATTCCAAGATATTTAGCTCACACCATAACTTGCAAAATCTCTTCTCATCCAAGGGCTTGGTGAAGATATCTGCCAATTGCTCTTCAGTGTTGACGTGTATGATATCAATATCTTCCTTCACAACATGATCTCTAAGAAAGTGATGACGAATCTCAATGTGCTTTGTCTTCGAGTGCTGAACTGGGTTGTTGGCAATCTTGATGGCGCTTTCGTTGTCGCAGTAGAGTGGCACTTGCTTCAGATGAATGCCATAGTCTTTGAGTGTTTGCTTCATCCACAGAAGCTGAGCGCAGCAAGATCCAGCAGCAATGTATTCAGATTCAGCAGTGGAGAGAGATACACAGTTCTGCTTCTTTGAGGACCAACATACAAGTGATCGTCCCAGAAAATGACATGTGCCTGATGTAGACTTGCGATCCACCTTGTCACCAGCATAATCAGCATCCGAGAATCCAACCAGATCAAACTCTGAGCCCTTTGGATACCATAATCCTAGAGTTGGGGTGTAAGCCAAATATCGAAGAATTCGCTTCACAGCTAAGTGATGCGATTCCTTTGGTGCCGCTTGGAATCGAGCACACATGCAAACACTAAGCATAATATCTGGCCTAGATGCACATAGATAAAGTAAAGAACCAATCATGGAGCGGTATACCTTTTGATCGAACTCTTTACCATTGTCGTCGGGACCCAGATGATGTTTTGCTGGCATTGGCGTCGTGAAGCCTTTGCAGTCTTGCATACCGAACTTCTTCAGGCAATCTTTGAGATACTTCTCTTGAGATATAAAGATGTCGTTGCGTTGCTGTCGTATTTGAAGACCAAGGAAGAACTTCAGCTCTCCCATCATGGACATCTGATATTGCTCTTGCATCATATATCCAAACTCTTCACTGTATTTCTGATTGGTGCAGCCGAAGATAATGTCATCCACATATATTTGGCACACAAACAGTTCACCATCATATGTCTTCATGAAGAGAGTGGGGTCGAGGGAACCAGGTTTGAAGCCTTTGCTCTTCAGGAAGTATTTGAGTGTGTCATACCAAGCCCGAGGGGCTTGTTTGAGGCCATACAGTGCCTTGTTGAGCTTGTATACCATGTCAGGATGTTTTGGATCTTCAAAGCCAGGCGGTTGTGCAACATACACTTCTTCTTCAATCTTGCCATTGAGAAAAGCGCTCTTCACATCCATTTGATATAGAAGTATGTTATGATGATTTGCATAGGCCAGCAGTATGCGTATGGCTTCAAGTCGAGCCACAGGAGCAAATGTTTCATCGAAGTCAATCCCTTCAACTTGAGTATATCCTTGAGCAACGAGACGAGCTTTGTTTCTGACAACTTGACCATGCTCATCTTGCTTGTTGCGGTATATCCATTTGGTGCCTATTATATTGTGCTTCCGAGGATCAGGACGCTTAACCAGTTCCCATACATTATTCAGCTCAAACTGTTGAAGCTCTTCTTGCATAGCTTGAATCCATTCAGGTTCCAAGAAGGCTTCTTCGACTTTCTTGGGTTCTATTATTGAGACGAATGCGAAGTGCCCACAGAAATTTGCTAGCTGTGTTGCCCTTGAACGAGTGAGCGGACCGGGTGCATTGATGCTATCAATTATTCTCTCAATCTGCACTTCATTGGCAACACGAGGATGTACAGGGCGAAGATTTTGCTCTTGCTGATCATTGTCATTGTTAGAGGGATTGTCTTCAGGCTGAGCATTGTCTTCAGGTTGATCAGGTGCGGAGATGATAAGTTCCTCTTCAGGTTGAGCTTCAGAGGGTATGATTTCTCCAGTTCCCATAAGTTTGATTGATTCACTGGATGGAACTTCATCTAGCACATTTGGCAGGTGCTCTCTTTGTGAGCCGTTAGTCTCATCGAACCGCACATCCACTGTTTCAACCACTTTATAATGAAAGAGATTGAAGACTCTGTAGGAGTGCGAATCCTTTCCATATCCAAGCATAAAACCCTCATGTGCTTTTGGTGCAAATTTTGAAGTGTGATGTGGATCCTTGATCCAGCACCTGGCGCCAAATACTCTGAAGTAACTGACATTTGGCTTCTTGCCAGTAAGGAGCTCATAAGATGTCTTGTTCAGAAGCTTGTGAAGATAAACACGGTTGATTGTATGGCATGCAGTATCAATGGCTTCAGGCCAGAATTTTCTTGGAGTCTTGTATTCATCAAGCATCGTTCGGGCCATCTCAATGAGTGTTCTGTTCTTGCGTTCGACGATGCCATTCTGCTGTGGCGTGTACGGAGCTGAGAATTCATGTGTGATGCCCAAAGTATCAAGATATGTATCAAGGCAAGTGTTCTTGAATTCAGTGCCATTGTCACTTCTGATGTGCTTTATCTTGGCGCCATAGTTGTTCATTGCTCGATTGGCGAAGCGTCTGAAGACATCCTGCACTTCAGTCTTGTAGAGGATTATATGCACCCAAGTATATCTAGAATAATCATCAACAATGACAAAGCCATAGAGACAAGCAGTAGTAGTAAGAGTTGAGTAATGATTGGGACCAAAAAGATCCATGTGGAGCAGTTCGAAGGGTCGAGTCATTGTCATGATTGTCTTCAAGGGATGCTTGGCCCTCGTCATCTTTCCTGCTTCACAGGCACTGCATAAGTGATCTTTCTTGAACTTGACACCCTCGATGCCTATGACATGCTTCTTCTTTGCAAGGGTGTGCAGGTTCCTCATGCCAGCATGCCCTAGCCTCCGATGCTAGAGCCAGCATTTTGAAGCTTTTGCTAGAAGACATACGGCAAGTTGTGGTCCTGCTGAGAAATCTACCACGTACAAATCATATTTCCGATACCCTTCAAACACTAGAGACTTGTCAAATTCCATTAGAACAAGGCAACGATATTTTCCAAACATCACAATCATTTTTAAATCGCAAAGCATTGAGACAGACATTAAGTTGAAGCCAAGGGATTCAACAAGCATGACTTTATCCATGTGTTGATCCTTTGAGATTGCAACTCTACCTAGACCCAATACCTTACTTTTACTAGTGTCAGCAAATGTGATGTGACTTTTGTCGGATGGTCGTAAGGTTGAGTCCATAAGAAGGCTTCTCTTGCCAGTCATGTGATTGGTACACCCACTATCAATAATCCATTCTGAAGCTGCTGGTGTCGTACCCTACAGTGCAGTTAGGGGGATAGGCTTCACGAAGAGAATTGTGAAGCAAAAACATTTGACGAACCAGTGGGTTATGAAAGCTTAGATCGAGATTTGGACTAATAGGACGAGTAGCAAGCGATTCAGGAACAAAATACATAATAAGACCATTTGGGCATTTGATCTTGCGCCCTACAAGATGTGTAAGGTCCCCAGCAATAGCGTCAGACGATTTTGGTTTTCTGCTGGAGACCTTTCCCTGCAAAAGAGAGTTAAGCTTTCTTAGCCACCCACATCTTCAAGGGTGGCTTTGAAGCAATGAGTCTAAGTGCAGCATCTGAGAACTTTGGCTTTGCAGCCCTAGCAAAAAGACTTGCAGGTGGACAATAGTACTCATAAGAATAAGCAGAATAGTTCTTGGTCTTATGAACATGGCGGTTTGATGAACCGCGCTCATATTCATAGGCCTGAGTATGGCTTCCCTGCAAAACATTTGCGTTAGTGCGACTCAGGTGAGTCCTCTGTCCGTATGAAGCCTTTGGACCGTATGAAGTCTGTGGTCTGCGGTTTGTCTTCTTCACCTGTGGTGTCATGATGACATTCACAGGAAGATTCTCCAAACACCTTTTCGGCACCCAGACCTTCTTCATAGGCAGTCCATTCCTGCAGTTAGTACCAATATACCTAGCAAACACTTCACCATTCTGATTCTTAAACAGTTTATAGTTTGCATCAAAGGATTCATCAATAACAATGGGATTAGTACAAGTGAAGCCAGATAGGGTGGATGGATCCGCTGAAGGTTCCTTTGCAGCAACCCATGTGGTTTTGGGGTATTGCTCACGTTTCCAGTAAGAGCCATCAGCATTCATTTTCCTTTCGAACCCAACACCCTCTTTCCTAGGGTTTTGGTTCATGTTGTGGAATTGTCACGGCAGATGTCCTTTTGCATGGACTTAGTCGTGGAGCCATCGCAACTAGCAAGCTTAAAGGGGTTAATCGGGACAAGGACACGCGAGGTTTATACTAGTTCAGCCCCTTATGGTGAAGGAAGGCCTACATCTAGTTGGGTTGGAATTGCTTGAGGTTTCGATGACCAGGGAGCGAGATACGCTATGCCTGGCTCTCGATTAGTTGTTTCTTACCCTAAGCCGCTGGCGGGTCTTCCCCTTATATACACGGGTTGACGCCCTGCGGCATACAGAGTCCCGTCCGGCTCATTAACAGTGTCCGGCTCGGCGACAAGTTACTTCTACCTTACAGTACAAGTTATACCATCATGGCGATTTATCTTTACGAGCCTCAGAGTCGCCCGTGGGCCTTTATACCTTTTAGTGAACCGCCATCTTCATGCCTTGGTCTTGGGCTTCTGATGAACCTCTATTTGGGAAACCCGGCCCCTCGTGGATGGCTTACACAAATAGACATATCCCCAACATTAGGCCCCAAATTGATTTGAACCGGTTCATGTCAATCTTTGAAAACCTTATGAACTGGCCTTTAGTCTTCTGTCTTGTGTGAAAATTGTAACCCGCCGTGACGTCATCCTCTGGCTCCGGGTTAAATCATCGTGACGTCATTTTCAATAAAACTTATATTTTAATCCATCATATCTCCAACGGATCTTTGCCTTTACTGACGCTCACGAAAATCGAGGTGTCGGGGCCGCTGGATAATGATGTCTTGGTCTCCTCATTTACTGCGCCATCTCAGTCGGTCCTCCTTATAAATAGGCGCGACCTAGGTCTTTTCCAGTTCCTCTAGTCGTCTTCTTCCTCGCACTCCCTCTTCTGCCGCTCGAGCTCCGCCGCCGCCACCGTCGGAAACCTCGTCTTCACCGACTCAGGCCGCTGCATCACCCTATTTTTTGACCAGAGAAACAACGACAACCCTCCGCAGTTCTTCCACATCGGTGAGTTTTCTTTCCCCCCTTTCTCAAATCTGCATTAGTACTGTCTTGAGTTCGTCGATGTTCATCGTCGCCCGACGCAACCTCCACTAGTTCTTACCTCTAATACCTTGTTTAGATCATAAAAACCGCATAGAACTGCTACGGTGCTTATTCCGTATGAAAACAGATCTCATTTCCTTGTTTTGGAAGCCCTCCTTGAGTATATGAACTTCCCTGTACTGTTTTAGGTCTAGAAATTTTCCCTTTCCAGAGCATCGTTTGATCCAAAATAATAATTGCAATTTGTGAAACCTGTTTGCTCCACACTTAGCCAAAAACTGTGTCTGTTGACTCTGTTTCAGCCATAGTAGTCCGTGTAACCGGTTTAAGATAATACCGGCTGTCAGCACCGCTTGCCTCTGGCGACTTAAGAAAACCTTAATCATCTTTAATACCTGCAGCTGTTAAACATTATCACATAGTTACCTGTATGTCATTAGGCCCCTTCTTAAGCTGCCATCCTAAATAACCCAATAATGTTTATTCTCCGGGTTATAATAAACCGGAAAATTTCCTTTATCTTGTTGTAGGCTTCAATTTATCCAATGGCACCCAAAGCTGTTAAACCTCCGGTTACCTGCAACTGGGTCCCATCCATTGTTACAGAGAGCAAACTGTCCGAGTTTGTAAAGTCTGGCCATCTGCCCAAGAAGGATGTCATGTCTTATCATGCTCCTGACCCGTCTGAAGAGAAACCTCAACCCAAGGAAGGGGAGGTGATCATTTTTACCGATCACATGAGCCGGGGATTTGCTCCTCCCGGTTCAAAATTCTTTAGAGACGTTTTGCACTTCTTTGACTTAAGACCTCAAGACATCGGGCCCAATTCCGTGTCAAATATCTGCAACTTCCAAGTTTTCTGTGAGGTCTACCTTGGAGAAGAACCCAGCCTACTTTTGTTCAGGGAATTGTTCTATTTGAAACCGGCAGAATGAGCGGGCCAACGGGCCCAGTCTGGAGCTTGGTGGCATATCGATTCAAAGGCGGAGAGACTGCCTGTTCCCTTATGCTGAATTGCCGAGTCATCCAAAGGACTGGAACCAGACATGGTTCTACTGCCAAGATACTTCTCCGGCTGGTGAAAACCCGCTGCCCGGCTTCCGTGCATTGCGCCTTGAACCTACTCACCCGCTGCCGGATAAGTTGACTGCTATTGAACGTCTGCCACTCACCCCCAAGATCAAGAAGATTAAAGCTCTTTTAGGGAACGGCTTAGATGGCATTGACCTGTCCGAGTCTGGGTTGCTTGGAGAATAATTCCGTTAAGCCGCCGCCCCGCTTAATGTGTAATTATTCAGGCGAGAAAGATGACCCTCAGCGTCATAGTCCTGACAACTTACCAGATGATGTAGTGGAAGCTACAACTCAGACTTTGTTGAAAGAGGGCACAGTGAACAGTAACGCTTTCGGCTTACTGCCTTTTTGCAAGAAGAACCTGGCCTTTGTAGTAAGTTTCCAGCCGTCGGGTTATTTTTTATCATGTCATACTGTATTCTTACGCATAACCCTTTATAACCTTTTGCAGGCACATGATATCTTCTGGAAAATCCAATATGATCATGAGGCGGCCAAGAAAGCCAGGGCGGCCAAGAGAGCCGAAGGAAAACGGCCAAGCCCACCACTTCAAGGAAAAGGAAGCCAAGCGCTTCTGAGCTGTTTCAGCTTGATGATACTGATGATAACGAGGAAGAGATAACTTTTTAATTTCCCTTTCTCCTTTATCACTACCTTACTGATATTAACCTTCTTTCAGGAAGACACGGGCAACAGCCAACCCGTCGAGGAAGAGGTAATTATAATCTCCTCCGACTCCGAGCTTCAGCCGCGTCAGAAAATTCGAAGAGTAACCCGGAAAGTAAGATTTTCACACCCTTTGGCTTACCAAGATCCTGACTTTCTTTTGAAGCAACAGCAATTTGAAAACCGGAGGCAGACCCGGACCAGTAAGGATGCAGAGCTATCCTCCGTCTTGCCTGACACAACCCGGAAGCGTCGGACTGAGGTTATCTCCAACTTAGACCCTTTTTTACCTTTGGCGGGTCTAATCCGTCAACCTCTCAATTCCTCTGACTCCAATTACCAGGATACCTCTCCTTCATCCGGCGAGTCCATGCAATCAAACATGCCGGCTTTTAAGACTGCCCCTGGGTAATATCAATTTATTCACCTTATGTTTTTCTTTCTTCATGTTTCTTTACTTATTTCTCAGCTTTGCCCACAGCGTGCAGGTTAAGCCCAGGAAGAAAAACAAGAAGGATAAACCGGCCCAAACCCCTGTGGTGACTGAATCGGAACAGGGTATAGCTGCTCCTGACTCTTCCACTCATAAACCGCCGCTTGAGCCGGCTCAAGACATTGCAGCACCAACTTCTGACCCGCCTGCTGAAGATATTCTGATGGTTCTGTTAACCCGGAGGCACCTAGCCCAGTCAAAACGGCTGACCCAGAAGTGGAATTTCTCAAGGCTCAATTCGTTGAGCCGGCCAGGCCCATCGTCCTTGCCAAATGCTCGGCTAAAGAGGAGCTGCTAGAACGCCGTAAAGCCAAGATGGATATCACCGACTATACTCATTTGAGTATTGGAGAGATCGTCTTAGGCTATATCAACCAGGTGCAAAGCAGCCGTGACCTGGAAATTGACATGGTGAAGCAAATACAGCAAAAATCTGAGGTATGACTTATGCTTCCTTACTTTCCAATCATACTTACTGTACCAGCCCCCAAGTCTATTGCTTATGAATAAATATGTTGTAGACTTAGAAAAATTGTTAGAGCTGCTTGCCCGGCTTAAAGAAAAATATTTAAACCGGATGTAACACAATACCTTTAACTTGCGATACACATTAGCCCCCAAGTGCCAAGTATCTTTGCTTGCAAAGTATTTGGGACTTAATATCCAGGACCGGCTTAATAATTTAGAAAGCTTCGGTATACATTAGCCCCCAAGTGTCAAGTATCTTTGCTTGCAAAGTGCTTGGGACTTAATATTATTTACCGTAATCTTGACTACTATCCGGTGCAATGCAGGCCACCATAAGTCAATTTGAATCGGAGATTGCTGACCTGAAGAACCGCCTGGCAGCCCAGGAGATTGAAATTCAAAAGGCCAACTCCAAATTTGAATTCAGCGTCTCTGAACAAGAGAAGCTGAAGAAAAATTTTGAGTCGGAGAAGAAAATTTGGACTGACGAAAAGGCCGGACTGGTGACCCGGGCCGAGACAGCAGAGGCGTCGCTGGCAAATGCAACAGCCGAACTGACCGGCTTACAACGCCAGATATCTCGGATGGTCTCAGCGATCTTTGGTAAGTTATCTTAAGCAAGCATTAAATATTGTAAATATTCCTTCAATTGTTACCTGAGGTTTACCTTATACTTACCAATACAGGCCCCAGGAGCACAAACCTCAAGCAGAATACGCTGATCAAATTGAAGGCGGTGTATACTCTAGTAGAGCAACTGTACATCGGGTCACAACGTGCCTTGGCCGTTGTAGCCTTATCAAATGATGTGCCCTACCTCTTGCAAGATGTGTTACAACGGCTTGCTGTACTTCCTCAGCGGATTCAAGAGTTGAGACGGGCCCAAGCAAGAGCCGGAGCAATAGCCGCTTTGAGTCGGGCCAAAGCCTGGTTACCAGAGCTAGACCCGGCCGACATCGCTCTTGGGTATCCAAGTTTAAAGGAGGATGGCACTCCATTTGATGAAAAGGATTTCACCACCTGCGTGAGGGATATACGCCCTGTGGCCACTCAAATTGGAAACGACACTGACCTCACCAAGTGTCAGCTGGGCTATGACAAGGAGAATCGGAGAATCCCCATGCTGCATTATGACGATGTCAGCTTGATCCCTCCAATCCGTAAGCACACCTCTGCCCCTGAAGTCGACCCAGCCGGTTTAATAGATGATGAAGCTGAGTTTGAGGCCTTGAGTCGCATTGATTGGGCCTCATCATCCTTCGAGGACAAAGGAGCCGGCGGAGAGGCAGAGAAGGATAACCCGGAAGCTTCAAGTCAACCCCAAGAGTAAATTGCCAGGCGCCACCTGCTTATGTCCTTGTAGAAAAACAATGACGCATCATTCAGACTCGGGGAGTCTTGTAACAGAGTAGAAAATACTTTGAGTTTTTCTATGCCTTTGCGCACGCTTATGGCCCTTAATACTTGCATGAGCTGCCGTTACTATGCACTTTGTAGTTTATATGAATCTGTTATGTCTTTTGCAGAAATGTCTTGCATTGCCCTGTGATGCTTACGGCTGCTTTTCCGGCTTATATAAGCCAACCCCTGAGGGTAAGTTTAACTCCTGAAAATTGGCACATAAAAGTTCACCTGGTACTTAACAACCTGATGTAACCAATATTAATCCTGGAGGATTGCAATGTATTCCATTGTATTTTCAAGAGGGTCGCAAGATATCCAATGTTGATACTTGTAAAATATGATGAACAAAATTCAAGGGTTTCTGATTCGAATACAATCAGTGAACCGTTCCAAAGGGGTTGAGCTAAGATTCGGATACGATCTGTTAGCCCCAGTGGCTGTGGCGATGCCGATCAAGTGGGTATCGACAGCTATGTTCTCTTTGGTTCGAATACGACCTGTGTTTGAACAGGAAGCCCCCAAGTGACCATAAGAGTTGTTTAATGACGCTGATTCGAATACGATCCATGTCAGACCCAAAGGGGTTAAGCTATGATTCAAATATGATCAAGAAGCCCCCAAGTGGGTTTGGCAGTATGCCGATCAAGTGGGTATCGACATCTATGTTCTCTTTGGTTCGAATACGACCTATGTTTGAACAGGAAGCCCCCAAGTGATCACGGCTAGATTCAGATATGATCATAAGCCAGACCAAAGGAAAGCCGGATTCAGATATGATCCGCTTCTCCTTGGTTATCTCCACCACCTGACAAAGAAAACACATAAACCTTTTTTGGGAGTGGAAAAAAGGACAGAGGCCCTGCTTTATTGCTTTATGTAATATACATAGTATAAGTATATACACATTAGAGCCGATGGCTCAAGTATAATAAGGCCGAAGATGAGCGATATTCCACGGCCGACGGGTCTCCTCCTCCGACTTACGTGAGTCTTTGTGCTCCCGAACAGTCGATAAGGTAGTATGATCCGTTGTTCAGATTCTTGCTGACCACAAAGGGTCCTTCCCAAGGAGGGGATAGCTTGTGCATGTCAGATTGATCCTGGATGAGTCGGAGCACTAAGTCGCCTTCTTGAAAGGTTCTGGACCTAACCCGTCGCCTGTGATAGCGGCGCAGGTCTTGCTGGTAAATCGCCGAGCGGGCTATTGCCAAGTCTCGCTCTTCATCCAACAGGTCAAGTGCGTCTTGCCGAGCTTTTTCATTGTCTTCCTCAACATAAGCCGCCACACGGGGTGAGTCATGACGGATGTCACTTGGCAGGACCGCCTCTGCTCCATACACCATAAAGAAAGGCGTGTAACCCGTAGATCTGTTAGGTGTAGTATTGATGCTCCAAAGTACAGAAGGTAACTCCTCCACCCAACAACCCGGCGTCCGCTGCAAGGGGACCAAGAGCCGGGGCTTGATACCCCTCAAGATTTCTTGATTAGCTCGTTCTGCTTGACCATTGGATTGAGGGTGAGCCACAGCTGAAACGTCAAGCCGGATATGCTCTCGTTGACAGAACTCTTCCATAGCTCCTTTGGAGAGGTTAGTGCCATTATCAGTTATAATGCTGTGTGGAAAACCAAAGCGAAAAATCACCTTTTTCATAAATTGGACCGCCGTGGCTGCATCACACTTACTGACTGGCTCCGCCTCCACCCACTTTGTGAACTTGTCAACCGCCACCAAGAGGTGCGTCTTTTTATCCTTAGACCTTTTGAAAGGCCTGACCATATCAAGCCCCCAGACTGCAAACGGCCAAGTAATTGGAATCATCCTCAATTCTTGAGCCGGCACATGGGCTCGTCGTGAGAATTTCTGACATCCGTCACATTTACTGACCAGGTCTTCTGCATCAGCGTGAGCCGCCAGCCAATAAAACCCATGACGGAAAGCTTTGGCCACAAGAGATTTTGAGCTGGCGTGATGACCACAATCGCCTTCATGAATCTCATGAAGGATCTCCTGACCCTCTGTAGGTGACATGCAGCGTTGAAATGCTCCAGTGACGCTGCAGTGATGTAACTCGCCATTGACAATTGTCATGGACTTGGACCGCCGGCGATTTGTCTTGCCAAGGTCTCATCTTCAGGCAACTCTCCCCGGGTCATGTAAGCCAAGTAAGGCACTGTCCAATCCGGGATAACGTGGAGAGCCGCCACCAGCTGTGCTTCCGGGTCTGGTATTGCCAGATCTTCCTCTGTAGGTAACTTAACAGAAGGATTATGCAAAACATCAAGAAAGGTGTTAGGCGGCACAGACTTACGCTGAGACCCCAGCTGGCTTAAGGCATCAGCCGCCTCGTTCTTCCTTCGATCAATGTGTTCCACCACATAACCCTTGAAATGTCTAGCCACAGCATCCACTTCACGACGGTAAGCCGCCATAAGGGGATCTTTAGAGTCCCACTTGCCTGACACCTGTTGAGCCACAAGGTCTGAGTCTCCCAAGCATCTTACCCGGCTCAAGTTCATCTCTTTGGCCATCCGGAGACCATGGAGTAGGGCCTCATACTCAGCTGCATTGTTAGTATAAGGAAACATAAGCCGGAGCACATAACAAAATTTGTCACCTCGAGGGGAAGTTAACACGACTCCAGCCCCCGAGCCTTCCAACTGTCTGGACCCATCAAAGTGAATAGTCCAATAAGTGTTATCGGGCTTCTCCTCAGGTGCCTATAGCTCTGTCCAGTCGTTGATGAAATCCACCAAAGCTTGAGACTTAATGGCAGTGCGTGGTACGTACTTCAGACCATGAGGCCCGAGCTCGATGGCCCACTTGGCGACTCGTCCTGTAGCCTCTCTGTTCTGAATAATGTCTCCCAAGGGGGCAGAACTTACCACAGTGATAGGGTGACCTTGGAAGTATTGCTTCAGCTTCCGGCTTGCCATGAACACCCCGTAAACAAGTTTCTGCCAATGAGGATATCTTTGTTTTGACTCGATGAGTACCTCACTGACATAATAAACCGGCCGTTGAACCGGATGTTCCTTACCAGCCTCCTTGCGCTCTACCACAATTGCCACACTGACGGCTCGTGAATTAGCAGCCACATATAACAGCAAAGGCTCTTTGTCAATGGGAGCTGCAAGAACTGGCGGCTCAGATAACTGCCTCTTCAAATCCTCAAAAGCAGCATTAGCAGCATTACTCCAGACAAAGGTGTCTGCCTTCTTCATCAGTTGGTACAGCGGTAGGGCCTTCTCACCTAACCGGCTTATGAACCGGCTTAAAGCGGCAACACGACCCGCCAGTCGCTGAACATCATTGATACATGCCGGTTTAGCCAAAGAAGTGATTGCCTTAATCTTCTCCGGATTAGCCTCGATGCCCCTGTTTGAGACCAAGAATCCCAAAAGCTTGCCTGCAGGCACACCAAATACACACTTCTCCGGGTTAAGCATCATTTTGTAAACCCGGAGATTGTCAAAGGTTTCTCTGAGATCAGATATCAAGGTTTCCGCCTCTCTGGATTTCACCACTATGTCATCCACATAAGCATGAACATTGCGCCCAATCTGATTGTGGAGACAATTCTGTACACACCGTTGATAAGTCGCCTGGGCACTCTTGAGCCCAAAAGGCATAGACACATAGCAGAAGGCTCCAAACGGAGTGATGAAAGCCGTCTTCTCCTGGTCCTTAACTGCCATCTTGATCTGATGATAACCAGAGTAAGCATCCAAAAAGCTCAAACGCGCACAACCCGCCGTAGCATCAATGATTTGATCAATACGGGGGAGAGCGAAAGGATCAGCCGGACAAGCCTTATTTAAGTCCGTGTAATCCACACACATCCGCCAGGTGCCGTTTTTCTTGAGCACGAGCACCGGGTTAGCCAACCACTCCGGGTGAAAAACTTCGACAATGAACCCAGCCGCCAAGAGCCGGGCGACCTCTTCTCCTATAGCTTTTCGTCGTTCCTCATTGAATCGCCGCAGAAACTGCCTGACCGGCTTATACTTCGGATCAATATTAAGAGTGTGCTCAGCGAGTCCTCTCGGTACACCCGGCATGTCAGAAGGCTTCCATGCAAAGATGTCCCGGTTCTCACGGATGAACTCGATGAGCGCGCTTTCCTATTTAGGATCCAAGTTGGCACTGATGCTGAATTGCTTAGATGAATCACCCGGAGTAAAATCAACAAGCTTAGTCTCTGCAGCCGATTTAAACTTCATGGCCGGGTCATGCTCCGTAGTCGGCTTCTTGAGGGAGGTCATATCCGCCGGGTCAACATTATCTTGATAAAATTTGAGCTCCTCTGCTGCACAGACAGACTCGGCATAAGCCGCATCGCCTTCTTCGCACTCTAGGGCCACCTTTCGGCTTCCATGCATAGTGATGGTACCCTTGTAACCCGGCATCTTGAGCTGCAAATAAACATAACACGGCCGCGCCATGAACTTGGCATAAGCCGGCCGCCCGAACAAAGCGTGATATGGACTCTTGATTTTGACCACTTCAAAAGTTAACTTTTCCGCCCTAGAATCATGCTCGTCTCCAAAGGCCACCTCTAGCTCAATCTTACCCATAGGATACGCCGACTTACCAGGCACCACTCCATGGAAGACAGTGTTGGAAGTCTTTAAATTCTTGTCAGTTAAGCCCATGCGCCAAAAGGTCTCGTAATAGAGGATGTTGATGCTGCTACCTCCATCCATGAGCAACTTAGTAAATTTATAACCACCAACCTGCGGTGCCACTACCAAGGTCAGTTGACCCGGATTATCAACCCGGGGAGGGTGATCCTCCCTGCTCCAGACAATAGGCTATTCCGACCACCTCAAGTAACAAGGGACTGCTGGCTCGACAGAATTCACCGCCCTCCTATGAACGTTCTGATCACGTTTACACAAACTTGTGGTGAACACGTGATACTGCCCACTGTTTAGCTGTTTTGGATGGCTCTGATAACCCGACTGTTGCTGCTGCTGACCTCCTTGACCAGACTGCTATTGATTATAACCACCCTGGTTTCCCTGGAAACCGGATCCTAAACCGCCGCCTGGGCCATGAAAGCCGCCAGCTCCTGAGCCGCCGCCTAGGCCTTGATTGCTATCAAACGTATTAGAATTCTTGAAAGCCTTCATGATTGCGCAATCCTTCCATAAATGAGTCACTGGTCGTTCCCGGGTGTCGTGTTTCGTGCAGGGCTCATTGAGTAGTTGCTCAAGAGACGGACCTGACCCGCCAAACCGAGGGGGTGGCTTTCCTTTACGCTTCTGATTGTTACCCTGTGCATTGGCCACAAATTCCGGGTTACCATCCGCCTTACGCTTATTGCCTCCTTGACTCGCCGGGTTATGCTGCTGACCCTTTCCATTACCGTTCTTCTTTCCCTTCCCTGTCTTTTCCTCATCAGACGCGGGATCCTTGGTACTATCAGAATCGGCATACTTGACTAAATCCGCCATCAGTGTCCCCATATCGTTGCAATCACGCTTAAGGCGCCCTAGTTTCTGTCTCAGAGGCTCAAAGCGGCAATTCTTCTCCAGCATGAGAACTGCTGAGCCGGCGTCCATCTTGTCAGACGAATGTATTATATCTTTGACCCGGCGCACCCAATGAGTCGTAGATTCACCTTCCTCCTGCTTACAATTTGTTAGGTCCACAATCGACATAGACTGCTTGCAAGTGTCCTTGAAGTTCTGGATGAAGTGGGCCTTTAGCTCCACCCATGAACCAATGGAATTGGGTGGCAAACCCTTTAACCAAGAATGGGTCGTTCCGTCCAACATCATGGTGAAGTATTTAGCCATCGCTTCATCACTAACCTCCAACAGCTCCATGGCCATCTCGTAACTTTCAATCCACGCCCCAGGCTGTAAATCGGCCATATAATTCGGCACCTTTCGAGGTCCCTTGAAATCCTTGGGCAGACGTACATTACATAGAGCCGGTACCAGACAAGGAACTCCTCCGGTTCTAGTAGCAACACCCGCCTCAACGGAAGTCGTCGGGTAAGCCGGTGAGTCTTGTTGGGCTGCTAGCTGAGCCGCTAGCTGAGCCGCCCGCTCGTCCTCCTGACGTATCCGATCCTGAACCGGGTTATACCCGCCGGGCTGGTTCCGGCGCTGAGCGCTACTTGACAAGGCCTCTGACTCCATGTGTCTACTGTAACTCAGGCTCCGGTTTTGATGAGGCGGAGCTAACTAGCGCGGAGGAGTTGAGTGAATCCTGTCCCGGCTGTAGGAGTAGGTCTCTTGCTGAGCCAGGGCTATTTGGACAAGTTCCCTGATCTTCTGGGTTTCCACCGCTGTCGGATCATCACCATCTACTGGGAGAGCCGCCAAACATGCGGATGCTGCGATTAAGTTCTCCATGGGGTTGGAGAAGTGACCCTGTGGTATTGGTACGTAATGGGGCAGTGCCATATTGCCGTGAAGAGGCGCCGTCACCGGAGGCTGGACTGGGCCTCCCGCTCCGAATGTCATAAACTGATTTGCACCTGGCGGGTTACTTGGGCCGGCCCCGGGTGTAGCAAAGAGATTCCGAGGATCATAAATCTGAGGTAAACGGGACTGAGTTTTCTGATGTCTCCTCCTCATTACCTCATTAGATGCATTCAAGCTCAACGTGAGCTGCAAGGCCTCTGCCTGAAGTTGCTGCGCCCGTACGTCCAACGCCGCCCGCTCTGTTGCTAATCTAGCATCTTCAGCTGCTAAGGTTTCCTTGGCCCGGGCGATCTCATCGCGAACCTGTGCCACCTCTGCCTCATGCTCAGATTTGTTCGCAGGGACGACTATAACAGATAACAAGGCCGTAAGCTTATCCATGAGATCCATCAGTGAAGGTGCAACTATCCCTAGGTGGTTTTGGTAATTCATAACAACATATAGCTCATTGAGCTAATGCTATTCCAAGATGATTATTTCAGGAAAGCTCAATGATTGGCATGGCATGGATGTGAAAGTGAAACCCTCAAAATGCTAAGGAAAAAGGATTGGCTCAAGCTCAAAATCTCAACACTCTTCATTTTATATTATAGTGATCCAAGATCACATTGAGTCTTTAGGAAAAGCCAATACTATCAAGGAGGGATGAGGTGTTGCTTAATGAGCCTCTTGCTTCATGTGCTTAGTGATATGCTCCAAAAACCCTCAACTACTTTCCCATATCCACATTTGACCTAAACCCTAAGCCAAACTCGGTCCTACCAATTCTTCCTATCCGGTGCCACCGAGTTTCACTTGTCATTAGCCACTGCCAAACCCTAGCAATTCGGTTCTACCGATAGGGATCTCGGTCTCACCGAGATGGGATTGCAAACTCTCTGTTTTCCTTTTGTAACTTTTCGGTCTCACCTAAAGAGCAAATCGGTCCCACCGAGATTGCAATGTAAATTCAGTGTTTCCCCTTTGTAACTTTTCGGTCTCACCGAAAGAGCAAATCGGTCCCACCGAGTTTGCCTGACCAACTCTCTAGTTAGCTAATTACCAAATTCGGTCTCACCAAGTTTGTGTAATCGGTCTCGCCGAGATTACGTTATGCCCAAACCCTAACCATATCGGTCCTACCGAGTTGCATGTCAGTCCCACCGAAAATCTCTAACGGTCACTAGGTTTACATTTTCGGTCCGACCGAGTTTGTTGATTCGGTCCCACCGAGATTGGAAAATTGTGTGTAACGGTTGGATTTTGTGTGGAGGCTATATATACCCCTCCATCTCCTCTTCATTCGAGGAAAGAGCCATCAGAACACATACACCAATCCAACTCGTATGTTCTGAGAGAGAACCACCTACTCATGTGTTGAGACCAAGATATTCCATTCCTACCATATGAATCTTGATCTCTAGCCTTCCCAAGTTGCTTTGCACTCAAATCTTCTTTCCACCAAATCCAAATCCTATGAGAGAGAGTTGAGTGTTGGGGAGACTATCATTTGAAGCACAAGAGCAAGGAGTTCATTACCTACACACCATTTGTTACTTCTTGGAGAGTGGTGTCTCCTAGATTGTCTAGGTGTCACTTGGGAGCCTCCGACAAGATTGTGGAGTTGAACCAAGAAGTTTGTAAGGGCAAGGAGATCGCCTACTTCGTGAAGATCTACCGCTAGTGAGGCAAGTCCTGTGTGGGCGATGGCCATGGTGGGATAGACAAGGTTGCTTCTTCGTGGACCCTTTGTGGGTGGTTGCTTCTTCGTGGACCCTTCGTGGGTGCAGCCCTGTGTGGACTCGCGCAACCATTACTCTTTTTGTGTGGAGCCCTGTGTGGACTCTCGCAACCATTACCCTTTGTGGGTTGAAGTCTCCATCAACGTGGATGTAGGATAGCACCACCTATCCGAACCACGGGAAAAACATCCGTGTCTCATATTGCGTTTGAATTCTCCAAACCCTTCCCTTTACATTCTTGCAAGTTGCATGCTTTACTTTCCGCTACCAATATACTATTTGCATGCTTGCTTGAATTATGTGATGATTGCTTGACTTGTCCTAAAATAGCTAAAATCTGCCAAGAACTAAAATTGGGAAAAGGTTAAGCTTTTATTTGGTCAAGTAGTCTAATCACCCCCCTCTAGACATACTTTCGATCCTACAAGTGGTATCAGAGCTTTGGTCTCCATTTGCTTTGATCTCCATTGCTTTGGTGGTCATAGCCTTGGTTTCACAACCTAGGAGAGTATGGCGTCTAGCGAGGGAAATTACCACTGTAGAGGTCCCTACTTTGATGGTACTAATTTTGCTAGTTGGAAGCATAAAATGAAAATGCATATTCTTGGACATAACCCCGCCGTTTGGGCTATTGTGTGTGTTGGTTTGCAAGGTGACTTCTTTGATGGGAGAGAACCAAACCGTGAAGCTACCGCGGATGAGTTGAAGATGTTGCAATACAATGCTCAAGCTTGTGATATTCTCTTCAACGGATTGTGCCCCGAAGAATTCAACAAAATCAGCCATCTTGAGAATGCGAAGGAAATTTGGGACACTTTGATTGATATGCATGAAGGTACCGACTCCGTCAAGGAATCCAAGTTGGATGTGCTTCAAAGCCAACTTGACAAGTTCAAGATGAAGGATGGTGAAGGTGTCGCTGAAATGTACTCTAGGCTTGCTCTCATCACAAATGAGATTGCCGGCTTAGGAAGTGAAGAGATGACCGACAGATTCATCATCAAGAAGATTCTAAGAGCCTTGGATGGAAAATATGATACCGTGTGCACATTGATCCAAATGATGCCCAATTACAAAGATCTCAAGCCAACGGAGGTGATTGGAAGAATTGTTGCTCATGAGATGTCACTTAAGGATAAAGAGGAACTTCACAACAAATCAAGTGGTGCCTATAAAGCCTCATGTGAAGCCCCTACATCATCAAGTGAGAAACAAGACTTCAATGAAGAATTGAGCTTAATGGTGAAGAACTTCAACAAGTTCTACAAGAGTAGAAGCAAGAAGCTTCAAGTCAAGGTCCTACAATGACAAAAGATCTTCTAGTTGAGAGCGAAACTGCTACAGTTGTGGAAGACCCGGACACTATTCCAATGAGTGTACGGCTCCCTACAAGAGAAGAGAAGATTCTCCAAAAAGAAGAAGCAAAGAATCACCACCAAGAGAGAGGAGGAGTAGAGATGATTGTTATGAACAAAGATACTCACGGAGAAGCAAGGATTCGGAAAGGAAGGAAAAATCATCAAGGAGCTACACAAGACGAAGACATCAAGCTCATGTTGGTGAATGGGTATCCGGCTCCGACTCCGACAGCCACTCCGAGAGAAGTTATCACTCCAACTCCGAAGATACTGAAGATGAAGGTGTTGCCGGTCTAGCACTTGTGTCAACCAACTCCTACGACATATTCGACTCACCAAATGAAGGAATTGGAAGATGCTTCATGGCCAAAGGTCCTAAGGTAACACACCCTGAGTATGTTGATTTCAATAGTGATGAAGATGACTTGTTAGGTGATGATTTGCTTGTTGACAACTCTAGTGATGAATACTATGATGAAACGTCAATTAAACATGCTAATCAAGATAAAACGAATGACAATGATAAGGAGAAGATTGAGGCTCTAACTAAAGAACTAAACACTCTTAAGTTAGTTCATGAAACTATCTTCGAAGATCATCGAGAACTTTTAAGAGCTCATGAGAAATTACGCTTTGAAAAGCTCAATCATGAGCAAGAGCATGAGTTCTTAAAAGCAATCAATGATGATCTCCGCAAGAGAAAAAGCTCTTCTTACATTGCCAAGCATTTACTCTTATCCACTTACATGCCTCAAGTCAAGTCTAGTAACAAGAACAAGAAAGATTCTTCCTCTAGCAGTAACAATGATCATGCTAAATCCAATATTGTTGCTTCTAGTAGTTCTCTTGATTCCACTAATGATTCTCTTAGCCAAGTTACACTTGAGAAAGAAAATAGTTTATTGAAGGGAATTATAGAGAAAGGAGTGTACAAAAGCCTTGCCGGGAGTAAGCAATTCGAGGAAATTGTGCGCAAGCAAGGAATGCACCGGAAGAATCAAGGTGTTGGTTTTGAACGAAAGTTTAATGCCAATGGAGTTGAGTGGGAAGAATATCAATACCCCAAGACAAAGTTTGTTCCTCAACAAGAGAAGTATACTTCTTTCAAGGGGACACAAGCTCAAGATGATCTTCCACCACAAGACTACAAGCAAAAAGGCAAGGACAAGCTTCAAGAGGAAATTGACGCATTTGAAGAAGCTCCTAAGACCTTAGTCAAGTGGATTCCCAAGACTACTTCAAGTTCCACTTCATCAAGTACGACTACAACAACAAGGATTCCCATCAAGATGATGTGGATCCAAAAGAAGAAGAACTAGAGAGTTCTTGAGGGTGACTCCGCCCACATACTTCACTCTTATCATTTTGGCAAGAACAAGTGCAATCAACTTCCACATCTTGCAGTAGTTCAAGGAGTCACAAACCCTCTTGTTGGTAAGACAAGGGACAAGGTAACCTAAAAGTTTTCATGGACATCATCTTTTGTGTGTATCACTCTATGTCTATGGATATCCTTGTTTGTTCCTTGTGGGACTAACCCACGTAGGTATTGAAAGTGCAATTCACTCAAATGGATAGCTCCAAGTGATCTACATCAACATTGAGCATCCACATCTTCAACATCTACATGAAGTCATCATCGACAAAACCCAAGGTTAGTTCATCCCTCTTAGGGGGGATATCACATCTAGGGGGAGCTTTACTCTAAGACTTGAGCTAAAGCAACTCTAAAGATGTGAACACAACAATGTTTTATGTAAAAGTGGTAACCCCACTTGAGCTTAAACGATGAGTATGACCTATGATCAAGTGCTCTCACTTGACTCCTAAGTCAATATACTCATATATAGATGACCTTGTCATCGCAAATTGCTTGATAGATGCTAGAATTGGTTGTGCATGCCTTGCCACATATTTCATTTGCCATCTTATTGTGTGAGCATGCTGGTTGCATATTTTGCTCATTCGAGGACATCCACTTGTTGTTTTGATTGTTTGGTTTTATTTTCTTTTGCCAAGTGGATGGACAAGAATGCCTAAGTACCTCCTCTAGCTATCTATGCTTTTCTCGTCTCAAACTCTATTCATGCTGCATCACAAAATTTGATCAAGTCAGATTCGAACCACTCTGTGTGAGGAGCGCTCGGAGTCCCTGATTCGTCATAGACTTAAACTTCCAAAACCTCTTTATGATTCTCAGTCTGACCGATACCCCACTTTCGATCCTACCGAGATCATTAAGTTGATCTAGGTTTTCGATCTCGGTGCAACCGATTTGAACATTTCGGTCACACCAAGTTTCAGTAACTGCCTGCAGTTATGAATCTCGGTGCCACCGAGTTGTTCCACTCGGTCACACCGACAGGGTCGGGCTATATATAGTCACGGGCAAAATTTGGAAATTTCTCCGAACCCCTTCGCCCGCGCGATAGCCTGCTCTGCCAACATGGTCTCCGGATCGTCTTCTCGCCGCCAGCCGCCTCCAGTCGCTGGTCTCCGTCGCTGTCAACGGGAATTCTGCCCCGCCGTTGCCGCCGTAGCGAGTCTCCTCCGAACTAGGGTATGGACTCGATCACAGTGCTATTCCCCGTCCGATTCCTAGCACATTGTGTTCTTCATGATTCTTGCCACGATTGAAACACTCCTATCCAGTCAATACGCCCGTAGAATAGCTTTGATTCGAAAATTTTAGGGTTAGGTTTCCGCCGAAACCATCTCGGACCCACCGAGTTGAAAAACTCGGTCCCACCGATTTGGCTTATGCCATTGCACAAGTGAGACTCGGTCTGACCGAGAATTACTTATCGGTGTGACCGATTTTGGAACTCTGTGAAACCCTAGCAGTCTCGGTGCCACCGAACTGTGACTCGGTCCTACCGAGTTCACTAGTTTAGGTTCCAAAACTGCTTCGGTATCATCGAGTTTGAAAATCGGTAGATCCGAGATGATTTCAGTGGGAAACTAAAACTAAGTTTTTGGATCATTCTTTTGCAAAAATCTCTGCATTTTGTGATGCTCATCTTTTCTACCTCATCTATAAACTATTCATAGGGTCAGCAGTCAGAGTTTGCAGCATGTCTGATCAAAGTGACAGCCAGAACATGTCAGAGCAGCAGGTGCACATGAGTGAGGGCACTAGTCCCTCCAGCTCTTCAGATGAGGGCAGCAGGAGCACCCCTAGCAACTTGCCAAAAGCTGCCACCAGACAGAGGAAGAAGAGAACTTCTGATTCCGAAGATGAAGATTATGTGGCAGAGGAAGAGGCCACATCAAAGAGAGTTGAGCCAGCTCAAGGCACAAAGCCAGGGCTGAAAATCAAAAGGCCAGCAGGCAGGCAGCCCATGTCAAAGGCAAGAGCTTCAACTGAGAAGCCTGCACCCAAAGAGCCAGTTGCTGCTGAGGGAAAGAAAAGAAAGGAAAGGGTCAAGAAGACCGTAGCCAGAGTGCTAGGAAAGGCTTCCATCATGGAAGAGGAAGAGGAAGAAGAGGTAGCTGCACCAGCACCCAAGGCACCCAAGCTGATGGGTGATGCCATAAGATCAGGGGCTACTGCATCTAAGCCCAAAGCTGCCTCCAAGCCAAAACCAAAGAGGAATACAAGGAGCATTCATGCAGCTGAGAAGAACAAGGCCCCAGTGCCTGAGACTGTTGCTGAAGAAGAGGATGAAGAGCAAGTTCTGAGAAAGCTCAAGCCCAAGATCCCAGACCACAACGATGCGCATCATGTGGCTGAGGACATGAAGCTCAGGAGAGATTCAGGGCTGAGGAAGTGGAGTGAAGCAGACCCGTATGTTTCAAGGAGGAGGACTGCTGTTGACTACAGATTCCACACTAAGGAACAGCAGGACTTCTATGAGACAGTGCTGCTTGATAAGAAGCCAATAGTCTGTGATATGAGATGGGTTGACTGGCAGTACATCAAGGACAATGAGGAGCACTATCCTGGAGTGCAAGACAGCTTCATAGCTTGTGGAGTAGCTGGCTTTGTTGGGCAGAAGCTCACAAAGTGAAATGAGGAGCTTATAATGCAGTTCTACTCCACATCACATTTTTATTCAGATGGGAGGATCACATGGATGTCTGAGGGTACAAGGTACCAATCCACAGTTGCTGAGTGGGCACAGATCATTAATGCCCCAGAGGAGCATGATGATGACTTGGACATATATGCCAAGAAGAAGATGGACCATAACTCTATGTCCAATATGTACAAGGAAATTCCCAATGAAGCTCTTGACACCTTCAAATTTGGGTCTGTGCATTACCTTCTCTCAGGGCTGCCAACTATCAATTGGATCTTGAGGCACACCTTATTGCCCAAGTCTGGAGATCACAAGATGATCAGAGGCCATGCTATCAACTTGCTACATGTATTTGATGTACCTCAGAAGTTCAAGGTGATGAGCCTAATAATGGAAACTATCAAAAGGACTGCAGCAGATCAGAAGAGGAGTTGCGGATATGCCCCTCAGATCCAGGAGCTCATTAACTCCAAGATGGGCACGGGCATATATTTATTGGACAAGGAACACCTGCCCATCCGTCCAGATTTTGAGGACAATCAAGTTGTCATGACTGAGAATGAGCCATCATCTGCCCAAGCATACGCAAAGAAGGAGAAGGCAAGGAAGGAGAAAGCTGCCAAGATGCCAACTCAAGAGGAGGCATCTGAGTATTTCTTGAAGCCCAAACAAGAGCAGCTTGGTTACCTAATTGCATCCACCCTACGGATTGAGCAAGGACTAGCCACCCTCACTCAAAACCAGGCAAGCCTAGAGAGAATCATGGAACAAAAGTTCTATGACTTGGATGTCAAGGTAACGGAGATTCAGACTGCAGTGGAGCAGCTCCAAGATGATATGCAGGAGAGGAGAGGCAGGACTACCACTCATGCCTTTGCCAGAGTGCCACGAGGTCCGAGGTCGTCTGCCGTGCCAGTTGCTGACACAAAAGCCACCACCTCAGCACCAGCTACAGCCTCAGTTCCACCAGCTCCAGCATCTACTTCAGCTCCAACTCCAGCGTCTACTTCAGCGTCTACAGAAGCCTTCGTCCTTGGAGTGATCCGGACTCCACCACCACCAGAAGATCAAGCCTGAGCGTCGATCTAGTACTATACATTTTCTAGGAACTTTTTGGTAACTTGTTGCCAAAGGGGGAGAAAAATGTATAGATCATAGGATTCGAGAGAGAGTGTGTTGCTTTTCTCTCTTGCTTTGTTTGGTGGTTTTTCAAACTTGTTAGCATTTGAGTGCTTGAGTGCTTGAGATACTACGTCATTATTTGTGAGACATTGATGATCATGTGCTTGATCATAAGCTACACTTAATGCTTGCTTAATGCTATTATCTTATCTATCTTATGTGATCTTTCACTATTCTTGGTGATGAGTGCATGTATTTCATTCTTATCATTTTAAGCACTCCACCAAGATGTATGTGACATGGAAGAGTAACCCATGACTCTAACTCCTTGTGCATTTGCAGTCCAAAGCAAATTTTAAATATGCACAAATTTAGGGGGAGCTCTTACTTATCACATACTTCTCAAAGCGACGATATATTTCATGCTTATTATCATTTGTCAAAGCTTTGATCTATATGTTGTCATCAATTACCAAAAAGGGGGAGATTGAAAGTGCAACTATCCCTAGGTGGTTTTGGTAATTCATAACAACATATAGCTCATTGAGCTAATGCTATTCCAAGATGATTATTTCAGGAAAGCTCAATGATTGGCATGGCATGGATGTGAAAGTGGAACCCTCAAAATGCTAAGGAAAAAGGATTGGCTCAAGCTCAAAAACTCAAGACTCTATATTTTATATTATAGTGATCCAAGATCACATTGAGTCTTTAGGAAAAGCCAATACTATCAAGGAGGGATGAGGTGTTGCTTAATGAGCCTCTTGCTTCATGTGCTTAGTGATATGCTCCAAAAACCCTCAACTACTTTCCCATATCCACATTTGACCTAAACCCTAAGCCAAACTCGGTCCAACCGATTCTTCCTATCCGGCGCCACCGAGTTTCACTTGTCATTAGCCACTGCCAAACCCTAGCAATTCGGTTCTACCGATAGGGATCTCAGTCTCACCGAGATGGGATTGCAAACTCTCTGTTTCCCTTTCATAACTTTTGGGTCTCACCGAAAGAGCAAATCGGTCCCACCGAGATTGCAATGTAAATTCAGTGTTTCCCCTTTGTAACTTTTCGGTATCACCGAAAGAGCAAATCGGTCCCACCGAGTTTGCCTGACCAACTCTCTGGTTAGCTAATTACCAAATTCGGTCTCACCGAGTTTGTGTAATCGGTCTCACCGAGATTACGTTATGCCCAAACCCTATCCATATCGGTCTTACCGAGTTGCATGTCAGTCCCACCGAAAATCTCTAACGGTCACTAGGTTTACATTTTCGGTCCGACCGAGATTGTTGATTCGGTCCCACTGAGATTGGAAAATTGTGTGTAATGGTTGGATTTTGTGTGGAGGCTATATATACCCCTCCACCTCCTCTTCATTCGAGGAGAGAGCCATCAGAACACATACACCACTCCAACTTGTATGTTCTGAGAGAGAACCACCTACTCATGTGTTGAGACCAAGATATTCCATTCCTACCATATGAATCTTGATCTCTAGCCTTCCCAAGTTGCTTTCCACTCAAATCTTCTTTCCACCAGATCCAAATCCTATGAGAGAGAGTTGAGTGTTGGGGAGACTATCATTTGAAGCACAAGAGCAAGGAGTTCATTACATACACACCATTTGTTACTTCTTGGAGAGTGGTGCCTCCTAGATTGGCTAGGTGTCACTTGGGAGCCTCCGACAAGATTGTGGAGTTGAACCAAGAAGTTTGTAAGGGCAAGGAGACCGCCTACTTCGTGAAGATCTACCGCTAGTGAGGCAAGTCCTGTGTGGGCGATGGCCATGGTGGGATAGACAAGGTTGCTTCTTCATGGACCCTTTGTGGGTGGTTGCTTCTTCGTGGACCCTTCGTGGGTGGAGCCCTGTGTGGACTCGCGCAACCATTACCCTTTGTGGGTGGAGCCCTGTGTGGACTCTTGCAACCGTTACCCTTTGTGGTTTGAAGTCTCCATCAACGTGGATGTAGGATAGCACCACCTATCCGAACCACGGGAAAAACATTTGTGTCTCATATTGCGTTTGAATTCTCCAAACCCTTCCCTTTACATTCTTGCAAGTTGCATGCTTTACTTTCCGCTGCCAATATACTCTTTGCATGCTTGCTTGAATTATGTGATGATTGCTTGACTTGTCCTAAAATAGCTAAAATCTGCCAAGAACTAAAATTGGGAAAAGGTTAAGCTTTTATTTGGTCAAGTAGTCTAATCACCCCCCTCTAGACATACTTTCGATCCTACAATCAGCACCTGAGCCGGTGAGCGCACAGGGCCTATTGCCCCGGCTGCTCCTAACCCGGACGTTATCGCCGATGAGGCCGTAGAATTTTGGCCGGGTTGAGTACCAGCCATGAAGACTCCTGCCCAGTTTGGCGACTCTGAGGGGTCCGGAATAGTGCTGCCATCGGAACAGCCCCCAAGCACATCATCTTGAACTTGATACAGCGAATCTGTTGAGCCGGCGAATGAATCACCGTCCGAGAGGACGGCCGGCTCACCATCACCTTCAGATTCTTCAGGAAGTTCACCTCCGTGGATGCAACCCACAAAGGCACGCTTCACGACGGGTTGAGCTCGGGCGGGTTTCGCACGCTGAGCCATCTCGACGAGGTCGGTGCAGCTGTCTGGCTCAGGGCCCGGCTCACCAATCCGGCCGATGAAGACGTGAATTCCGCCAAAGGGGACCCGGTACCCATACTCAATTGAGCCGGCGTCGGGGCCCCAGCCTTTGTCGTCGATGTAGATCTTGCCGCGACGACTCTTGGTCATCCGGCCAACTGCGTATCCCTTGAGCCCTTCGAAGCTGCCCTTCAAGAACTCAAATCCACCGTGCGCTGGCCCCACGGTGGGCGCCAACTGTCGTGGAATTGTCACGGCAGATGTCCTTTTGCAAGGACTTAGTCATGGAGCCATCGCAACTAGGAAGCTTAAAGGGGTTAATCGGGACAAGGACACGCGAGGTTTATACTAGTTCATCCCCTTACGGTGGAGGAAGGCCTACATCTAGTTGGGTTGGAATTGCTTGAGTTTTCGATGACCAGGGAGCGAGATACGCTATGCCTGGCTCTCGATTAGTTGTTTCTTGCCCTAAGCCGCTGGCGGGTCGTCCCCTTATATACACGAGTTGACGCCCTGCGGCATACAGAGTCCCGTCCAGCTCATAAACAGTGTCCGGCTCGGCGACTAGTTACTTCTACCTTACAGTACAAGTTATACCATTATGGCGGTTTATCTTTACGGGCCTTAGAGTCGCCCGTGGGCCTTTAAACCTTTTAGTGAACCACCATCTTCATGCCTTGGTCTTGGGCTTCTGATGAACCTCTATTTGCGTAACCCGGCCCCTCCTGGATGGCTTACACAAATAGTCATATCCCCAACAGTTCAGGATCTGCCTTTTGAGGACATCACATAGTGTCTGATTCCCTTTGAGACTTTTGTACATCCCTATTTCAAGTAGTGTCTTCAACCTAGCATTCACATCAGCAATAGCAGTGGTATCCTCAGTAGAGGGGTTAGTTACCACATCAACAGTTGATGATATTGTAGTAGTAGCAGCAGCGGAACATTCAGCAACAGAGGTAGCGTTATCACACTCAATGCATTTAAGACATGGTGGTTCAAATCCTTCCTGAGCGGAACTGATCTGTTTGGCGCGAAGCGACTCGTTTTCCTTTTGAAGATCTTCATGAGCCGCTCTCAATTTCTCAAGATCTTGCTTCCTTTGAAGATAATCATAGGAAAGCCTTTCATGAGTTGTTGAGAGCGTTTCATGACAACTTTCAAGTTCCTCATACTTAACATGAAGATTTTTTATGTCTTCAGTTAAGGACTGAGATCGAGTCATTTCAGCGTCTAACAGATCATCTCTTTTATCTAACAGTTTTTGAATATGTTCCATAGCTTTCTGTTGTTCAGTTGCAATTTTAGCAAGTGTTTTGTAGTTGGGTTTGGAATCACAATCAGAGTCATCTTCACTAGATGTTTGATAGTGAGTAGTGCGTGTGTTTACCTTGGCACCGCGTGCCATGAAGCAGTAGGTAGGAGTGGAGTAGTCCTTGTCATTTGCATCGGTGTCGGTGATGAAGTCATTGTCTTCAGTGTTGAAGATGGACTTGGCAACGTATGATGTAGCCAAACTCGCAACGCCAGAATCGGACTCCTCCTCAGACTCCACCTCCGCCTCCTCAGAAGCGGACTCCTCCTCTGAATCCATTTCCGTGCCAACAAACGCACGTGCCTTGCCAGATGAGCTCTTCTTGTGTGATGAAGACTTGGAGGAAGACTTGGAAGAAGACTTTGAGTATTTCTTCTTCTTCTTGTCGTCAGAGTCATACTCCTTGCTCTTTTTCTTCTTCTTGTTCTCATTGTCCCACTGCGGACACTCAGAGATGTAGTGGCCAGGTTTCTTGCACTTGTGGCATGATCTTTTCTTGTAGTCATGAGCAGAAGCTTCATCATTCCTTGAGCTTGACCGTGAAGACTTTCTGAAGCCTTTCTTCTTGGTGAATTTTTGGAACTTCTTCACAAGCATAGCAAGCTCCTTTCCAATGTCTTCAGGATCATCAGAACTGCTGTCAGATTCTTCTTCAGATGTGGAGACAGCTTTTGCCTTCAAGGCACGAGTTCGCCCATAGTTGGGACCGTAGATGTCTCTTTCCTCAGAAAGCTGAAACTCGTGTGTGTTGAGCCTTTCAAGTATGTTAGACGGATCGAGTGTCTTGAAGTCGGGACGTTCTTGAATCAACAAGGCTAGGGTGTCAAACGAGCTGTCAAGTGATCTCAGGAGTGTCTTGACGACTTCATGCTTGGTGATCTCAGTGGCGTCGAGAGCTTGAAGCTCATTTGTGATGTCAGTGAGTCGATCAAACATGATCTGGACATTCTCATTGTCATTTCTCTTGAAGCGGTTGAAGAGGTTGTGAAGGACACTGATTCTCTGATCTCTCTCGGTTGAGACGCCTTCATTGACCTTGGAGAGCCAGTCCCAGACTAGCTTAGATGTTTCCAAAGCACTTACACGACCATACTGTCCTTTGGTTAGATGACCACAGATGATGTTCTTGGCAGTGGAGTCCAGTTGAACGAACTTCTTGACATCTGCAGCGGTGACACCTTCACCAGCCTTGGGAATGCCATTCTTGACGACATACTGTCGGATTTCGGGTTCCGGTGGACCCTTAAGGTTCGAACACTGGGGTGCGTGCGGAGATTACGCCTTCTACCTCCCCGTCTCGCAAAGATCTAAACTACTAAAAGAACTGCACAAGGGACGGAAGATTTATACTAGTCCGGGCCACCGTTGTGGTGTAATACCCTACTCCAGTGTGTGGTTGGTGGATTGCCTCCTGGGGCTGATGATGATGAACAATACAAGGAAGAACAGCCTCGCGAGGGTCTGTTCTTGGCTGGGGCGATGAACTGCTAGGCGGAGTTCAGTCACCCTTCTCTCTCTCTCTCTCACTCTGGTTTTGATCCCCTCTCTCTTTTTCTGCCCCCTTGCTCTATGGGCGGCCGGTCCTATTTATAGAGGCCCTGGTCCTCTTCCCAAATATCGAGCGGGAAGGGAGCCAACAATGGCGGGCTAATTTGAAGGGGGACAGCAAGCATCAACTATCCTGACAAAAGCAGTCTTCGCCTGCGCTAAGCTCTGGTGATGACGCCATCCTGGGCTCCATGGTGACCTCCGTCTCGTAGTCCTCCTGGTCTTGGTCTCGTTGCACCGAAATGGCAACCTTTGCCTGATGCCTCGGTACTCCGCGGCTGCGCTTGCCCCCTTTGCACCAAAGAGGAAAGAAGGACGCTGCGCGCGCTGGCGCCCGCCTGGCGCCCTGAGTCGTCATGGCTTGCATCAGGGGCACCTCGCGAGGTGCCCCGCCTTGATCTCTCTGCCTCCTCGCGAGCTAGCCTGACGAGGCCGTGCCTGAGGAAGCTCCGTGTCGTCTGCCTCACGAGGCTTGGCCCCTCGCGAGGGTCTTGAGTCTTGTGTTGATGAAGATGGGCCATGCTGGGCCTCCTTTGAGCCACGCCGCAGGCAGGCAAGTCTGGGGACCCTCGTTCCCAGAACGCCGACAGTAGCCCCCGGGCCCAAGGCGTGCTCGGACTTGGCCGTGCCAAGAGGCAAAAGGGCAAGGGCGAAGCGCCGCGGGCCCTAACAGCCTACGGCCTCGGGCGTCGCGTGGCGGTTGGTGGGACGTGGACGTCTCCACTTCCCCATGACGCCTCGGTGATCGCGCGAGTTGGACAAGTCCCTGCATGCACATCGTGTCATGATTACCTGTCATCGTGGAGGCCGGCAGTTGGCCTTCGCAGGCTATAAGTACGGGACCGCGCGCGCCCTTCCAGTCCATTCCCCCTTGCTTCTCCTTCTTCTTCATGGCCCCATCGAAGAGATTCTCGACCGCTGAGAAGGGGAAGGCTTGCCGGGTTGAGCCCGCCTCTGCCCCACCCAAGCGTGGCAGAGGGCGCCCTCGCAAGCATCCTGTGGCCACCGCGGTGGCTCCCCGCGGCCGTGGTGGTGATCTTCAGCACGGCGACGGGCGGGTTGCTGCAGCCGGGGGGTGCGCCCCAGCTGCGCGTTCCCCCAGGGCACGCGTTCGTGCCGTTGAAGCGCTACCGGAGTTCGTCGTGTGGTCGGCGGAGCCGGCCAGCACCCGGCTCCCGCTTCCTCGCTTCCTCCTGGGCGAGCTCCCGGCCGGCGCCCCGGGAGGCCTCTGGCTCCAGGCCGACGGCTGCTGCAGCCGGGCCTCATGGGTTTCCCTGGAGGTCTCCGCGGCCGGGAGTCTGTCCCTGGCCCGCGATTGGCAGATGTTTGCCCGTGCGCGTGGCCTGGGCAGCCGATGCATCCTACACTTCAAGTTCGACGGCGACGCCACCCTCTACGTGAGGGTGTTTGGGGAAGATGGTCGCCGCGCGGGGTGCTGCCCCGAGGGTGACGACCACGGCTGGGAACCCAGCTCCGGTGATGATGGAGGGAGCAGCGCTCGCGCGGCGGGCGGCGCTCGGAGTTCCTCAAGCTTCTCTGGTTCTTCTTCAGACGGCGACTCCTCCAGCGGCGGCCGCGATTAGCCGCCGCGCCCTGGTGAGGCGCGAGAGGGAGTCTGCCTGAGCTCCGGAGGCAGCTCGTGCCTTCCTCGCGGGCCGGTGTGAGGCGAGCCGCGCCGGATTTGTTCTTCCTTTCCCCTTTTCCCTATGTAACAAAGACAATAGTGCGGAGCCCCGCGGGGGCGTGTTTGGGTTATTGCTGTTAATCATCGTTTGCTTTCGTTACCGTTCCTTCCGGCTATGTGCCTGAGCGTGGATAGTTCCCGACCCCGGCCGTGGGGGGGCGACCGACCCAGGCCCCTTGTCTATGTCGCAATGCCTGTGGGGCATGGACTGGAGGGGTGCTCCTGTAAGGGGCCCGGGTCGCGAACTCTTTGAATGACTAGGATAGGAACGCTCGCGAGGGCGCTCAGCTGCCCCCCTCGCGAGGCCTTGCGCAAGAGAAATCGAGGCAGGAGAGCGAAAATCCGAAGAACCGCAAGCCAAAGATGGCAACAACTTCAATAAAACTTCAAATGAGAAGGAACAAGCCAACTGCGGAAAGCAAATGAAAAGCCACGTCCGACACCTATTCTAGTCTTCGACGTCTTCTCACCAGCGCGGAGCTAAGTGCTGCCACTGGGCGTGGGAGGGAGCCCCAGGGCCTGAGGCCGGCGCTCCTGAGACTCCGGGGCGTGTACAGCCCCAACTCATTATTACGTGAGAGTGTCACGGGCGGCGAGCTTCACAGGCATTGGCCTTCTTCACAGGCTCCGGGCCTTTTCCAAAATGCGATAGCTTCACAGGCACTCGCCTTGCTTCACAGGCTCCGGGCCTTTTCCAAAATGCGATAGCTTCACAGGCACTCGCCTTGCTTCATAGGCTCCAGGCCTTTTCCAAAATGCGATAGCTTCACAGGCACTCGCCTTGCTTCACATGATCCGGGCCTTTT